>NW_025537432.1:0-33939 GCF_020615455.1 Coregonus clupeaformis
ATTTTAGAAAATATTCATTGAAAAAAGCTTTTAAAAAAATCACATTTGAAAACACTTGTATGTTGTATTCTACATAAGTCCTTCTAGTGCTGAACGTTAAAAAAATATTTTAGACCCTTTTCATGCAAAATGTAAAAAAATATGTTTCACGTTTGTTAAAAAAAATTTGATATCCCTTCATATGCCGAACTAGTTGCATTGTGGATTTTGCCTAAAACATGATTTTAGACAATATTAATGGAAAAAAGCTTTTTTTTAAATCACATTTGAAAACCCTTGTATGTTGTATTCTACATATGTCCTTCTAGTGCTGAACGTTAAAAAAAATATTTTAGACCCTTTTCATGCAAAATGTATAAAAATATGTTTTCACGTTTGTTATAAAAAAACTGTGTATCCCTTCATATGCCGAACTAGTTGCATTGTGGATTTTGCCTAAAACATGATTTTAGACAATATTAATGGAAAACAGCTTTTTTTTAATCACATTTGAAAACCCTTGTATATTGTATTCTACATCTGTCCTTCTAGTGCTGAACGTAAAAAAATAATATTTTAGACCCTTTTCATGCAAAATGTATAAAAAATATGTTTCACGTTTGTTAAAAAAAAACTTTGTATCCCTTCATATGCCGAACTAGTTGCATTGTGGATTTTGCCTAAAACATGATTTTAGAAAATATTCATTGAAAAAAGCTTTTTAAAAAATCACATTTGAAAACCCTTGTATGTTGTATTCTACATAAATCCTTCTAGTGCTGAACGTTAAAAAAAATATTTTAGACCCTTTTCATGCAAAATGTATAAAAAATATGTTTCTCGTTTGTTATAAAAAAATTGTATATCCCTTCATATGCCGAACTAGTTGCATTGTGGATTTTGCCTAAAACATGATTTTAGACAATATTAATGGAAAACAGCTTTTTTTTAATCACATTTGAAAACCCTTGTATATTGTATTCTACATCTGTCCTTCTAGTGCTGAATGTAAAAAAATAAATTTTAGACCCTTTTCAAGCAAAATGTATAAAAAATGTTTCACGTTTGTTATAAAAAAAACTGTGTATCCCTTCATATGCCGAACTAGTTGCATTGTGGATTTTGCCTAAAACATGATTTTAGACAATATTAATTGAAAAAAGCTTTTTTATAAATCACATTTGAAAACCCTTGTATGTTGTATTCTACATATGTCCTTCTAGTGCTGAACGTAATAAAAAAATATTTTAGACCCTTTTCATGCAAAATGTATAAAAATATGTTTCACGTTTGTTAAAAAAAACTTTGTATCCCTTCATATGCCGAACTAGTTGCATTGTGGATTTTGCCTAAAACATGATTTTAGACAATATTCATGTGAAAACAGCTTTTTTTAAATCACATTTGAAAACCCTTGTATGTTGTATTCTACATCTGTCCTTCTAGTGCTGAACGTAAAAAAATATATTTTAGACCCTTTTCATGCAAAATGTATAAAAATATGTTTCACGTTTGTTAAAAAAAAACTTTGTATCCCTTCATATGCCGAACTAGTTGCATTGTGGATTTTGCCTAAAACATGATTTTAGACAATATTCATTGAAAAAAGCTTTTAAAAATCACATTTGAAAACCCTTGTATGTTGTATTCTACATATGTCCTTCTAGTGCTGAACGTTAAAAAAATATTTTAGAACCTTTTCATGCAAAATGTATAAAAAATATTTTTCACGTTTGTTATAAAAAAAACTTTGTATCCCTTCATATGCCGAACTAGTTGCATTGTGGATTTAGCCTAAAACATGATTTTAGACAATATTAATTGAAAAAGCTTTTTTTTAAATCACATTTGAAAACCCTTGTATGTTGTATTCTACATATATCATTCTAGTGCTGAACGTAAAAAAAAATATTTTAGACCCTTTTCATGCAAAATGTATAAAAAATATGTTTCCCGTTTGTTATAAAAAAACTGTGTATCCCTTCATATGCCGAACTAGTTGCATTGTGGATTTTGCCTAAAACATGATTTTAGACAATATTAATTGAAAAATGCTTTTTTTTAATCACATTTGAAAACCCTTGTATGTTTTATTCTACATATATCCTTCTAGTGCTGAACGTAAAAAAAATATATTTTAGACCCTTTTCATGCAAAATGTATAAAAATATGTTTCACGTTTGTTAAAAAAAAAACTGTGTATCCCTTCATATGCCGAACTAGTTGCATTGTGGATTTTGCCTAAAACATGATTTTAGACAATATTCATTGAAAAACAGCTTTTTATTAAAATCACATTTGAAAACCCTTGTATGTTGTATTCTACATATGTCCTTCTAGTGCTGAACGTAAAAAAAATATTTTAGACCCTTTTCATGCAAAATGTATAAAAAATATGTTTCTCGTTTGTTAAAAAAAAACTTTGTATCCCTTCATATGCCGAACTAGTTGCATTGTGGATTTTGCCTAAAACATGATTTTAGACAATATTCATTGAAAAAAGCTTTTTAAAAAGCACATTTGAAAACCCTTGTATGTTGTATTCTACATAAATCCTTCTAGTGCTGAACGTAAAAAAAATATTTTAGACCCTTTTCATGCAAAATGTATAAAAATATTTTTCACGTTTGTTATAAAAAAATTGTGTATCCCTTCATATGCCGAACTAGTTGCATTGTGGATTTTGCCTAAAACATGATTTTAGACAATATTAATGGTAAAAAGCTTTTTTTTAAAATCACATTTGAAAACCCTTGTATGTTGTATTCTACATATGTCCTTCTAGTGCTGAACGTTTAAAAAAAATATTTTAGACCCTTTTCATGCAAAATGTATAAAAATATGTTTCACGTTTGTTAAAAAAAAACTTTGTATCCCTTCATATGCCGAACTAGTTGCATTGTGGATTTTGCCTAAAACATGATTTTAGACAATATTCATGGTAAACAGCTTTTTTTTTAATCACATTTGAAAACCCTTGTATGTTGTATTCTACATCTGTCCTTCTAGTGCTGAACGTAAAAAAAATATTTTAGACCCTTTTCATGCAAAATGTATAAAAAATATGTTTCACGTTTGTTATAAAAAAACTGTGTATCCCTTCATATGCCGAACTAGTTGCATTGTGGATTTTGCCTAAAACATGATTTTAGACAATATTCATTGAAAAAAGCTTTTTAAAAAATCACATTTGAAAACCCTTGTATGTTGTATTCTACATATGTCCTTCTAGTGCTGAACGTTAAAAAAAATATTTTAGACCCTTTTCATGCAAAATGTATAAAAAATATGTTTCACGTTTGTTATAAAAAAACTTTGTATCCCTTCATATGCCGAACTAGTTGCATTGTGGATTTTGCCTAAAACATGATTTTAGACAATATTCATTGAAAAAAGCTTTTATTAAAATCACATTTGAAAACCCTTGTATAGTTGTATTCTACATAAGTCCTTCTAGTGCTGAACGTTAAAAAAAATATTTTAGACCCTTTTCATGCAAAATGTATAAAAAATATTTTTCACGTTTGTTATAAAAAAACTTTGTATCCCTTCATATGCCGAACTAGTTGCATTGTGGATTTTGCCTAAAACATGATTTTAGAAAATATTCATTGAAAAAAGCTTTTTAAAAAATCACATTTGAAAACCCTTGTATGTTGTATTCTACATATGTCCTTCTAGTGCTGAACGTTAAAAAAATATTTTAGACCCTTTTCATGCAAAATGTATAAAAAATATGTTTCTCGTTTGTTATAAAAAAACTTTGTATCCCTTCATATGCCGAACTAGTTGCATTGTGGATTTTGCCTAAAACATGATTTTAGACAATATAAATTGAAAAAAGCTTTTTAAAAAAGCACATTTGAAAACCCTTGTATGTTGTATTCTACATCTGTCCTTCTAGTGCTGAACGTAAAAAAATATATTTTAGACCCTTTTCATGCAAAATGTATAAAAATATTTTTCACGTTTGTTAATAAAAAAACTTTGTATCCCTTCATATGCCGAACTAGTTGCATTGTGGATTTTGCCTAAAACATGATTTTAGACAATATTAATTGAAAACAGGTTTTTTTAAATCACATTTGAAAACCCTTGTATGTTGTATTCTACATATGTCCTTCTAGTGCTGAACGTAAAAAAATTATTTTAGACCCTTTTCATGCAAAATGTATAAAAATATTTTTCACGTTTGTTAAAAAAAAACTGTGTATCCCTTCATATGCCGAACTAGTTGCATTGTGGATTTTGCCTAAAACATGATTTTAGAAAATATTAATTGAAAAAGGTTTTTTAAAATCACATTTGAAAACCCTTGTATGTTGTATTCTACATATGTCCTTCTAGTGCTGAACGTTTAAAAAAAATATTTTAGACCCTTTTCATGCAAAATGTATAAAAATATGTTTCACGTTTGTTATAAAAAAACTTGTATCCCTTCATATGCCGAACTAGTTGCATTGTGGATTTTGCTCTAAAACATGATTTTAGACAATATTCATGGTAAACAGCTTTTTTTTAATCACATTTGAAAACCCTTGTATATTGTATTCTACATATGTCCTTCTAGTGCTGAACGTAAAAAAAAATATTTTAGACCCTTTTCACGTTTGTTATAAAAAACTGTGTATCCCTTCATATGCCGAACTAGTTGCATTGTGGATTTTGCCTAAAACATGATTTTAGACAATATTAATTGAAAAAAGCTTTTTAAAAAATCACATTTTAAAACATTTGTATGTTGTATTCTACATATGTCCTTCTAGTGCTGAACGTTAAAAAAAATATTTTAGACCCTTTTCATGCAAAATGTATAAAAAATATTTTTCTCGTTTGTTATAAAAAAACTTTGTATCCCTTCATATGCCAAACTAGTTGCATTGTGGATTTTGCCTAAAACATGATTTTAGAAAATATTAATTGAAAAAAGCTTTTTTATAAATCACATTTGAAAACCCTTGTATTTGTATTCTACATATGTCCTTCTAGTGCTGAACGTAAAAAAAATATTTTAGACCCTTTTCATACAAAATGTATAAAAAAATATGTTTCACGTTTGTTATAAAAAAACTTTGTATCCCTTCATATGCCGAACTAGTTGCATTGTGGATTTTGCCTAAAACATGATTTTAGACAATATTAATTGAAAAAGCTTTTTAAAAAATCACATTTGAAAACCCTTGTATGTTGTATTCTACATATGTCCTTCTAGTGCTGAACGTAAAAAATATATTTTAGACCCTTTTCATGCAAAATGTATAAAAAATATGTTTCTCGTTTGTTATAAAAAAACTTTGTATCCCTTCATATGCCGAACTAGTTGCATTGTGGATTTTGCCTAAAACATGATTTTAGACAATATTAATGTGAAAAAGCTTTTTAAAATCACATTTGAAAACCCTTGTATGTTGTATTCTACATAAGTCCTTCTAGTGCTGAACGTAAAAAAATATTTTAGACCCTTTTCATGCAAAATGTATAAAAATATGTTTCACGTTTGTTATAAAAAAACTGTGTATCCCTTCATATGCCGAACTAGTTGCATTGTGGATTTTAGCCTAAAACATGATTTTAGACAATATTAATTGAAAAAAGCTTTTTAAAATCACATTTGAAAACCCTTGTATGTTGTATTCTACATAAGTCCTTCTAGTGCTGAACGCTTAAAAAAAATATTTTAGACCCTTTTCATGCAAAATGTATAAAAAATATTTTTCACGTTTGTTATAAAAAAACTGTGTATCCCTTCATATGCCGAACTAGTTGCATTGTGGATTTTGCCTAAAACATGATTTTAGACAATATTAATTGAAAAAAGCTTTTTTTTTTATCACATTTGAAAACCCTTGTATATTGTATTCTACATCTGTCCTTCTAGTGCTGAACGTAAAAAAATATTTTAGACCCTTTTCATGCAAAATGTATAAAAAATATGTTTCACGTTTGTTATAAAAAACTGTGTATCCCTTCATATGCCGAACTAGTTGCATTGTGGATTTTGCCTAAAACATGATTTTAGACAATATTCATTGAAAAAAGCTTTTTAAAAATCACATTTGAAAACCCTTGTATGTTGTATTCTACATATGTCCTTCTAGTGCTGAACGTTAAAAAAAATATTTTAGACCCTTTTCATGCAAAATGTATAAAAATATTTTTCACGTTTGTTATAAAAAAACTTTGTATCCCTTCATATGCCGAACTAGTTGCATTGTGGATTTTGCCTAAAACATGATTTTAGAAAATATTCATTGAAAAAAGCTTTTTTTAAAATCACATTTGAAAACCCTTGTATGTTGTATTCTACATATGTCCTTCTAGTGCTGAAGTTTAAAAAAATATTTTAGACCCTTTTCATGCAAAATGTATAAAAAATATGTTTCACGTTTGTTATAAAAAAACTTTGTATCCCTTCATATGCCGAACTAGTTGCATTGTGGATTTTGCCTAAAACATGATTTTAGAAAATATTCATTGAAAAAAGCTTTTTTAAAAAATCACATTTGAAAACCCTTGTATGTTGTATTCTACATAAATCCTTCTAGTGCTGAACGTTAAAAAAAATATTTTAGACCCTTTTCATGCAAAATGTATAAAAAATATGTTTCACGTTTGTTATAAAAAAACGTTGTATCCCTTCATATGCCGAACTAGTTGCATTGTGGATTTTGCCTAAAACATGATTTTAGACAATATTCATTGAAAAAAGCTTTTTAAAAAATCACATTTGAAAACCCTTGTATATTGTATTCTACATATGTCCGTCTAGTGCTGAACGTAAAAAAAATATTTTAGACCTTTTTCATGCAAAATGTATAAAAATATGTTTCACGTTTGTTAAAAAAAAACGTTGTATCCCTTCATATGCCGAACTAGTTGCATTGTGGATTTTGCCTAAAACATGATTTTAGACAATATTAATTGTAAAAAGCTTTTTATAAAATCACATTTGAAAACCCTTGTATGTTGTATTCTACATAAGTCCTTCTAGTGCTGAACGTTAAAAAAAAATATTTTAGACCCTTTTCATGCAAAATGTATAAAAAATATGTTTCACGTTTGTTATAAAAAAACTTTGTATCCCTTCATATGCCGAACTAGTTGCATTGTGGATTTTGCCTAAAACATGATTTTAGACAATATTAATTGAAAAAAGCTTTTAAAAAATCACATTTGAAAACCCTTGTATATTGTATTCTACATATGTCCTTCTAGTGCTGAACGTTAAAAAAAATATTTTAGACCCTTTTCATGCAAAATGTATAAAAAATATCTTTCACGTTTGTTATAAAAAAACTTTGTATCCCATCATATGCCGAACTAGTTGCATTGTGGATTTAGCCTAAAACATGATTTTAGACAATAATCATGGAAAACAGGTTTTTTTAAATCACATTTGAAAACCCTTGTATATTGTATTCTACTCTGTCCTTCTAGTGCTGAACGTTAAAAAAAATATTTTAGACCCTTTTCATGCAAAATGTATAAAAAATATGTTTCACGTTTGTTAAAAAAAACTGTGTATCCCTTCATATGCCGAACTAGTTGCATTGTGGATTTTGCCTAAAACATGATTTTAGAAAATATTAATTGAAAAAAGCTTTTTAAAAAATCACATTTGAAAACCCTTGTATATTGTATTCTACATAAGTCCTTCTAGTGCTGAACGTTAAAAAAAATATTTTAGACCCTTTTCATGCAAAATGTATAAAAATATGTTTCACGTTTGTTATAAAAAAACTTTGTATCCCTTCATATGCCGAACTAGTTGCATTGTGGATTTAGCCTAAAACATGATTTTAGACAATATTCATGGAAAACAGGTTTTTTTTTAATCACATTTGAAAACCCTTGTATATTGTATTCTACATATGTCCTTCTAGTGCTGAACTTAAAAAAATAATCATTTAGACCCTTTTCATGCAAAATGTATAAAAAATATGTTTCACGTTTGTTAAAAAAAAACTTTGTATCCCTTCATATGCCGAACTAGTTGCATTGTGGATTTTGCCTAAAACATGATTTTAGAAAATATTCATTGAAAAAAGCTTTTTAAAAAATCACATTTGAAAACCCTTGTATATTGTATTCTACATATGTCCTTCTAGTGCTGAACGTTAAAAAAAATATTTTAGACCCTTTTCATGCAAAATGTATAAAAATATGTTTCACGTTTGTTATAAAAAAACTTTGTATCCCTTCATATGCCGAACTAGTTGCATTGTGGATTTTGCCTAAAACATGATTTTAGAAAATATTCATGGAAAAAAGCTTTTTAAAAAATCACATTTGAAAACCCTTGTATGTTGTATTCTACATAAGTCCTTCTAGTGCTGAACGTTAAAAAAAATATTTTAGACCCTTTTCATGCAAAATGTATAAAAAATATGTTTTCACGTTTGTTATAAAAAAAACTTTGTATCCCTTCATATGCCGAACTAGTTGCATTGTGGATTTTGCCTAAAACATGATTTTAGAAAATATTAATTGAAAACAGGTTTTTTTTAAATCACATTTGAAAACCCTTGTATGTTGTATTCTACATAAGTCCTTCTAGTGCTGAACGTTAAAAAAATATTTTAGACCCTTTTCATGCAAAATGTATAAAAATATTTTTCACGTTTGTTATAAAAAAAACTGTGTATCCCTTCATATGCCGAACTAGTTGCATTGTGGAATTTGCCTAAAACATGATTTTAGACAATATTAATGGAAAACAGCTTTTTTTAAAATCACATTTGAAAACCCTTGTATGTTGTATTCTACATATGTCCTTCTAGTGCTGAACGTAAAAAAAATATTTTAGACCCTTTTCATGCAAAATGTATAAAAAATATGTTTCACGTTTGTTATAAAAAAACTTTGTATCCCTTCATATGCCGAACTAGTTGCATTGTGGATTTTGCCTAAAACATGATTTTAGAAAATATTAATTGAAAAAGTTTATTTTTTTAATCACATTTAAAAACCCTTGTATATTGTATTCTACATATGTCCTTCTAGTGCTGAACGTTAAAAAAAATATTTTAGACCCTTTTCATGCAAAATGTATAAAAATATGTTTCACGTTTGTTATAAAAAAACGTTGTATCCCTTCATATGCCGAACTAGTTGCATTGTGGATTTTGCCTAAAACATGATTTTAGACAATATTAATTGAAAAAAGTTTTTTTTTATCACATTTGAAAACCCTTGTATATTGTATTCTACATATGTCCTTCTAGTGCTGAACGTAAAAAAAATATTTTAGACCCTTTTCATGCAAAATGTATAAAAAATATGTTTCACGTTTGTTATAAAAAAACTGTGTATCCCTTCATATGCCGAACTAGTTGCATTGTGGATTTTGCCTAAAACATGATTTTAGAAAATATTAATTGAAAAAAGCTTTTTAAAAAATCACATTTGAAAACCCTTGTATGTTGTATTCTACATAAGTCCTTCTAGTGCTGAACGTAAAAAAATATATTTTAGACCCTTTTAATGCAAAATGTATAAAAAATATGTTTCACGTTTGTTATAAAAAAACTTTGTATCCCTTCATATGCCGAACTAGTTGCATTGTGGATTTTGCCTAAAACATGATTTTAGACAATATTAATGGAAAAAGCTTTTTTAAATCACATTTGAAAACCCTTGTATGTTGTATTCTACATATGTCCTTCTAGTGCTGAACGTGAAAAAAATATTTTAGACCCTTTTCATGCAAAATGTATAAAAAATATGTTTCACGTTTGTTAAAAAAAAACTTTGTATCCCTTCATATGCCGAACTAGTTGCATTGTGGATTTAGCCTAAAACAAGATTTTAGACAATATTAATTGAAAAAAGCTTTTTAAAAAATCACATTTGAAAACCCTTGTATATTGTATTCTACATATGTCCTTCTAGTGCTGAACGTTAAAAAAATATTTTAGACCCTTTTCATGCAAAATGTATAAAAATATGTTTCTCGTTTGTTATAAAAAAAACTTTGTATCCCTTCATATGCCGAACTAGTTGCATTGTGGATTTTGCCTAAAACATGATTTTAGAAAATATTAATTGAAAAAAGCTTTTTTAAAAAATCACATTTGAAAACCCTTGTATGTTGTATTCTACATAAATCCTTCTAGTGCTGAACGTTAAAAAAAATATTTTAGACCTTTTTCATGCAAAATGTATATACAATATGTTTCACGTTTGTTAAAAAAAAACTTTGTATCCCTTCATATGCCGAACTAGTTGCATTGTGGATTTAGCCTAAAATATGATTTTAGAAAATATTCATTGTAAAAAGCTTTTTTTTAAATCACATTTGAAAACCCTTGTATGTCGTATTCTACATATGTCCGTCTAGTGCTGAACGTAAAAAAAATATTTTAGACCTTTTTCATGCAAAATGTATAAAAAATATGTTTCACGTTTGTTAAAAAAAAACTTTGTATCCCTTCATATGCCGAACTAGTTGCATTGTGGATTTTGCCTAAAACATGATTTTAGAAAATATTAATTGAAAAAAGCTTTTTTAAAAAATCACATTTGAAAACCCTTGTATGTTGTATTCTACATAAGTCCTTCTAGTGCTGAACGTTAAAAAAAATATTTTAGACCCTTTTCATGCAAAATGTATAAAAAATATGTTTCACGTTTGTTATAAAAAAACTTTGTATCCCTTCATATGCCGAACTAGTTGCATTGTGGATTTAGCCTAAAACATGATTTTAGAAAATATTAATTGAAAAAAGCTTTTTTAAAATCACATTTGAAAACCCTTGTATATTGTATTCTACATAAGTCCTTCTAGTGCTGAATGTTAAAAAAAATATTTTAGACCCTTTTCATGCAAAATGTATAAAAAATATGTTTCACGTTTGTTATAAAAAACTTTGTATCCCTTCATATGCCGAACTAGTTGCATTGTGGATTTAGCCTAAAACATGATTTTAGAAAATATTCATTGAAAAAAGCTTTTTAAAAAATCACATTTGAAAACCCTTGTATATTGTATTCTACATATGTCCTTCTAGTGCTGAACGTTAAAAAAAATATTTTAGACCCTTTTCATGCAAAATGTATAAAAAATATGTTTCACGTTTGTTATAAAAAAACTTTGTATCCCTTCATATGCCGAACTAGTTGCATTTTGGATTTTGCCTAAAACATGATTTTAGAAAATATTAATTGTAAAAAGCTTTTTAAAAAATCACATTTGAAAACCCTTGTATGTTGTATTCTACATATGTCCTTCTAGTGCTGAACGTTAAAAAAAATATTTTAGACCCTTTTCATGCAAAATGTATAAAAAATATGTTTCACGTTTGTTATAAAAAAAACTTTGTATCCCTTCATATGCCGAACTAGTTGCATTGTGGATTTTGCCTAAAACATGATTTTAGACAATATTAATTGAAAAAAGCTTTTAAAAAAATCACATTTGAAAACCCTTGTATGTTGTATTCTACATATGTCCGTCTAGTGCTGAACGTAAAAAAAAATATTTTAGACCTTTTTCATGCAAAATGTATAAAAAATATGTTTCACGTTTGTTATAAAAAAACTGTGTATCCCTTCATATGCCGAACTAGTTGCATTGTGGATTTTGCCTAAAACATGATTTTAGACAATATTAATGGAAAACAGCTTTTTTAAATTACATTTGAAAACCCTTGTATATTGTATTCTACATCTGTCCTTCTAGTGCTGAACGTAAAAAAAATATTTTAGACCCTTTTCAAGCAAAATGTATAAAAATATGTTTCAGGTTTGTTATAAAAAAAACTGTGTATCCCTTCATATGCCGAACTAGTTGCATTGTGGATTTTGCCTAAAACATGATTTTAGAAAATATTAATTGAAAAAAGCTTTTTTAAAAAAGCACATTTGAAAACCCTTGTATGTTGTATTCTACATAAATCCTTCTAGTGCTGAACGTTAAAAAAAATATTTTAGACCCTTTTCATGCAAAATGTATAAAAAATATGTTTCACGTTTGTTATAAAAAAACTTTGTATCCCTTCATATGCCAAACTAGTTGCATTGTGGATTTTGCCTAAAACATGATTTTAGACAATATTAATGGAAAACAGCTTTTTTTTAATCACATTTGAAAACCCTTGTATGTTGTATTCTACATATGTCCTTCTAGTGCTGAACTTAAAAAAATAATTTTAGACCCTTTTCAAACAAAATGTATAAAAAATATGTTTCACGTTTGTTAAAAAAAACTTTGTATCCCTTCATATGCCGAACTAGTTGCATTGTGGATTTTGCCTAAAACATGATTTTAGACAATATTCATTGAAAAAAGCTTTTTTAAAAAATCACATTTGAAAACCCTTGTATGTTGTATTCTACATAAGTCCTTCTAGTGCTGAACGTTAAAAAAATATTTTAGACCCTTTTCATGCAAAATGTATAAAAATATGTTTCTCGTTTGTTATAAAAAAAACTGTGTATCCCTTCATATGCCGAACTAGTTGCATTGTGGATTTTGCATAAAACATGATTTTAGACAATATTAATTGAAAAAAGCTTTTAAAAAATCACATTTTAAAACCCTTGTATATTGTATTCTACATATGTCCTTCTAGTGCTGAACGTAAAAAAAAATATTTTAGACCCTTTTCAAGCAAAATGTATAAAAATATGTTTCACGTTTGTTAAAAAAAAACTTTGTATCCCTTCATATGCCGAACTAGTTGCATTGTGGATTTAGCCTAAAACATGATTTTAGAAAATATTAATTGAAAACAGCTTTTTTTAAATCACATTTGAAAACCCTTGTATATTGTATTCTACATATGTCCTTCTAGTGCTGAACGTAAAAAAAATATTTTAGACCCTTTTCATGCAAAATGTATAAAAATATTTTTCACGTTTGTTATAAAAAAACTTTGTATCCCTTCATATGCCGAACTAGTTGCATTGTGGATTTTGCCTAAAACATGATTTTAGACAATATTAATTGAAAAAAGGTTTTTTTAAAATCACATTTGAAAACCCTTGTATGTTGTATTCTACATAAGTCCTTCTAGTGCTGAACGTAAAAAAAATATTTTAGACCCTTTTCATGCAAAATGTATAAAAAATATTTTTCACGTTTGTTATAAAAAAACTGTGTATCCCTTCATATGCCGAACTAGTTGCATTGTGGATTTAGACTAAAACATGATTTTAGAAAATATTAATTGAATTTTTTTTTTTTTAAATCACATTTAAAAGCCCTTGTATATTGTATTCTACATATGTCCTTCTAGTGCTGAACGTTTAAAAAAAATATTTTAGACCCTTTTCATGCAAAATGTATAAAAAATATGTTTCACGTTTGTTATAAAAAAACGTTGTATCCCTTCATATGCCGAACTAGTTGCATTGTGGATTTTGCCTAAAACATGATTTTAGACAATATTCATAGAAAACAGCTAAAATTACATTTGAAAACCCTTGTATATTGTATTCTACATATGTCCTTCTAGTGCTGAACGTAAAAAAATATTTTAGACCCTTTTCAAGCAAAATGTATAAAAAATGTTTCACGTTTGTTAAAAAAAAACTTTGTATCCCTTCATATGCCGAACTAGTTATATTGTGGATTTTGCCTAAAACATGATTTTAGACAATATAAATTGAAAAAAGCTTTTTAAAAAAATCACATTTGAAAACCCTTGTATATTGTATTCTACATATGTCCTTCTAGAACTGAACGTAAAAAAACATATTTTAGACAATTTTAATGCAAAATGTATAAAAAATGTGTTTCTCGTTTGTTATTAAAAAAAACTGTGTATCACTTCATATGCCGAACTAGTTGCATTGTGGATTTTGCCTAAAACATGATTTTAGACAATATTAATTGGAAAAGCAGGTTTTTTTTAAATCACATTTGAAAACCCTTGTATGTTGTATTCTACATCTGTCCTTCTAGTGCTGAACGTAAAAAAAATATTTTAGACCCTTTTCATGCAAAATGTATAAAAATATGTTTCACGTTTGTTAAAAAAAAACTGTGTATCCCTTCATATGCCGAACTAGTTGCATTGTGGATTTTGCCTAAAACATGATTTTAGACAATATTAATTGAAAAAGCTTTTTTTTAAAAAAGCACATTTGAAAACCCTTGTATGTTGTATTCTACATAAGTCCTTCTAGTGCTGAACGTTTAAAAAAAATATTTTAGACCCTTTTCATGCAAAATGTATAAAAAATATGTTTCACGTTTGTTATAAAAAAACTTTGTATCTCTTCATATGCCGAACTAGTTGCATTGTGGATTTTGCCTAAAACATGATTTTAGACAATATTCATGGAAAACAGGTTTTTTTTTAATCACATTTGAAAACCCTTGTATATTGTATTCTACATATGTCCTTCTAGTGCTGAACGTAAAAAAAATATTTTAGACCCTTTTCATGCAAAATGTATAAAAATATGTTTCACGTTTGTTATAAAAACTTTGTATCCCTTCATATGCCGAACTAGTTGCATTGTGGATTTTGCCTAAAACATGATTTTAGAAAATATTAATTGAAAAAAGCTTTTTAAAAAAATCACATTTGAAAACCCTTGTATATTGTATTCTACATAAGTCCTTCTAGTGCTGAACGTTAAAAAAATATTTTAGACCCTTTTCATGCAAAATGTATAAAAATATTTTTCACGTTTGTTATAAAAAAACTTTTTATCCCTTCATATGCCGAACTAGTTGCATTGTGGATGTAGCCTAAAACATGATTTTAGAAAATATTCATTGAAAAAAGTTTTTTTTTAAATCACATTTGAAAACCCTTGTATATTTTATTCTACATATGTCCTTCTAGTGCTGAATGTTAAAAAAAATATTTTTGACCCTTTTCATGCAAAATGTATAAAAAATATGTTTCACGTTTGTTAAAAAAAAAACTTTGTATCCCTTCATATGCCGAACTAGTTGCATTGTGGATTTAGCCTAAAACATGATTTTAGAAAATATTAATTGAAAAAAGCTTTTTAAAAAATCACATTTGAAAACCCTTGTATATTGTATTCTACATATGTCCTTCTAGTGCTGAACGTTAAAAAATATATTTTAGACCCTTTTAATGCAAAATGTATAAAAAATATGTGTCTTGTTTGTTATAAAAAAAACTGTGTATCCCTTCATATGCCGAACTAGTTGCATTGTGGATTTAGCATAAAACATGATTTTAGACAATATTCATGGAAAACAGGTTTTTTTTAAATCACATTTGAAAACCCTTGTATATTGTATTCTACATCTGTCCTTCTAGTGCTGAACATAAAAAAAATATTTTAGACCCTTTTCATGCAAAATGTATAAAAAATATGTTTCACGTTTGTTATAAAAAAACTTTGTATCCCTTCATATGCCGAACTAGTTGCATTGTGGATTTTGCCTAAAACATGATTTTAGAAAATATTAATTGAAAAAAGCTTTTTAAAAAAGCACATTTGAAAACCCTTGTATGTTGTATTCTACATATATCCTTCTAGTGCTGAACGTTAAAAAAAATATTTTAGACCCTTTTCATGCAAAATGTATAAAAAATATTTTTCTCGTTTGTTATAAAAAAATTGTATATCCCTTCATATGCCGAACTAGTTGCATTGTGGATTTTGCCTAAAACATGATTTTAGACAATATTAATGGTAAACAGCTTTTTTTTATCACATTTGAAAACCCTTGTATATTGTATTCTACATCTGTCCTTCTAGTGCTGAACCTAAAAAAATAATATTTTAGGCCCTTTTCAAACAAAATGTATAAAAAATGTTTCACGTTTGTTAAAAAAAACTTTGTATCCCTTCATATGCCGAACTAGTTGCATTGTGGATTTTGCCTAAAACATGATTTTAGACAATATTCATTGAAAAAAGCTTTAAAGAAAATCACATTTAAAAACACTTGTATGTTGTATTCTACATAAATCCTTCTAGTGCTGAATTTAAAAAAAATATTTTAGACCCTTTTCATGCAAAATGTATAAAAAATATGTTTCACATTTGTTTAAAAAAAACTTTGTATCCCTTCATATGCCGAACTAGTTGCATTGTGGATTTTGCCTAAAACATGATTTTAGACAATATTAATGGTAAACAGCTTTTTTTTTATCACATTTGAAAACCCTTGTATATTGTATTCTACATCTGTCCTTCTAGTGCTGAACCTAAAAAAATAATATTTTAGACCCTTTTCAAACAAAATGTATAAAAAATGTTTCACGTTTGTTAAAAAAAAACTTTGTATCCCTTCATATGCCGAACTAGTTGCATTGTGGATTTTGCCTAAAACATGATTTTAGACAATATTAATTGAAAAAAGCTTTTAAAAAAAGCACATTTGAAAACCCTTGTATGTTGTATTCTACATAAATCCTTCTAGTGCTGAACGTAAAAAAAATATTTTAGACCCTTTTCATGCAAAATGTATAAAAAATATTTTTCTCGTTTGTTATAAAAAAAGTTGTATATCCCTTCATATGCCGAACTAGTTGCATTGTGGATTTTGCCTAAAACATGATTTTAGACAATATTAATGGTAAACAGCTTTTTTTTTATCACATTTGAAAACCCTTGTATATTGTATTCTACATCTGTCCTTCTAGTGCTGAACGTAAAAAAAAATATTTTAGACCCTTTTCAAACAAAATGTATAAAAAATGTTTCACGTTTGTTAAAAAAAACTTTGTATCCCTTCATATGCTGAACTAGTTTCATTGTGGATTTTGCCTAAAACATGATTTTAGACAATATTCATGTAAAACTGCTTTTTTTAAATTACATTTGAAAACCCTTGTATATTGTATTCTACATCTGTCCTTCTAGTGCTGAACTTAAAAAAAATATTTTAGACCCTTTTCATGCAAAATGTATAAAAAATATGTTTCACGTTTGTTAAAAAAAAACTTTGTATCCCTTCATATGCCGAACTAGTTGCATTGTGGATTTTGCCTAAAACATGATTTTAGACAATATTCATTGAAAAAAGCTTTTAAAAAAAGCACATTTGAAAACCCTTGTATGTTGTATTCTACATAAATCCTTCTAGTGCTGAACGTTAAAAAAAATATTTTAGACCCTTTTCATGCAAAATGTATAAAAAATATGTTTCACGTTTGTTAAAAAAAAACTTTGTATCCCTTCATATGCCGAACTAGTTGCATTGTGGATTTTGCCTAAAACATGATTTTAGACAATATTAATTGAAAAAAGCTTTTTAAAAAAAGCACATTTGAAAAACCCTTGTATGTTGTATTCTACATAAATCCTTCTAGTGCTGAACGTTAAAAAAAATATTTTAGACCCTTTTCATGCAAAATGTATAAAAAATATTTTTCTCGTTTGTTATAAAAAAAATTGTATATCCCTTCATATGCCGAACTAGTTGCATTGTGGATTTTGCCTAAAACATGATTTTAGACAATATTAATGGTAAACAGCCTTTTTTTTAATCACATTTGAAAACCCTTGTATATTGTATTCTACATCTGTCCTTCTAGTGCTGAACGTAAAAAAAATATTTTAGACCCTTTTCAAACAAAATGTATAAAAAAATGTTTCACGTTTGTTAAAAAAAAACTTTGTATCCCTTCATATGCCGAACTAGTTGCATTGTGGATTTTGCCTAAAACATGATTTTAGACAATATTCATGTAAAACTGCTTTTTTTTAAATTACATTTGAAAACCCTTGTATATTGTATTCTACATCTGTCCTTCTAGTGCTGAACGTAAAAAAAATATTTTAGACCCTTTTCATGCAAAATGTATAAAAAATATGTTTCACGTTTGTTAAAAAAAAACTTTGTATCCCTTCATATGCCGAACTAGTTGCATTGTGGATTTTGCCTAAAACATGATTTTAGACAATATTCATTGAAAAAAGCTTTTAAAAAAAGCACATTTGAAAACCCTTGTATGTTGTATTCTACATAAATCCTTCTAGTGCTGAACGTTAAAAAAAATATTTTAGACCCTTTTCATGCAAAATGTATAAAAAATATGTTTCACGTTTGTTAAAAAAAAACTTTGTATCCCTTCATATGCCGAACTAGTTGCATTGTGGATTTTGCCTAAAACATGATTTTAGACAATATTAATTGAAAAAAGCTTTTAAAAAATGCACATTTGAAAACCCTTGTATGTTGTATTCTACATAAGTCCTTCTAGTGCTGAACGTTAAAAAAAATATTTTAGACCCTTTTCATGCAAAATGTATAAAAAATATTTTTCTCGTTTGTTATAAAAAAATTGTATATCCCTTCATATGCCGAACTAGTTGCATTGTGGATTTTGCCTAAAACATGATTTTAGACAATATTAATGGTAAACAGCTTTTTTTTAATCACATTTGAAAACCCTTGTATATTGTATTCTACATCTGTCCTTCTAGTGCTGAACCTAAAAAAATAATATTTTAGGCCCTTTTCAAACAAAATGT
This sequence comes from Coregonus clupeaformis, assembly GCF_020615455.1. Taxonomy (NCBI): domain Eukaryota; kingdom Metazoa; phylum Chordata; class Actinopteri; order Salmoniformes; family Salmonidae; genus Coregonus; species Coregonus clupeaformis. The sequence goes on from NW_025537432.1 coordinate 18,397, forward strand.
ATAAAAAATGTTTCACGTTTGTTAAAAAAAACTTTGTATCCCTTCATATGCCGAACTAGTTGCATTGTGGATTTTGCCTAAAACATGATTTTAGACAATATTAATTGAAAAAAGCTTTTAAAAAAATCACATTTGAAAACCCTTGTATGTTGTATTCTACATAAGTCCTTCTAGTGCTGAACGTAAAAAAAATATTTTAGACCCTTTTCATGCAAAATGTATAAAAAATATGTTTCTCGTTTGTTATTAAAAAAACTGTGTATCCCTTCATATGCCGAACTAGTTGCATTGTGGATTTTGCCTAAAACATGATTTTAGACAATATTAATGGAAAAAAGCTTTTTTTTAATTACATTTGAAAACCCTTGTATATTGTATTCTACATATGTCCTTCTAGTGCTGAACCTAAAAAAATAATATTTTAGACCCTTTTCAAGCAAAATGTATAAAAATATGTTTCACGTTTGTTAAAAAAAAACTTTGTATCCCTTCATATGCCGAACTAGTTGCATTGTGGATTTTGCCTAAAACATGATTTTAGACAATATTAATTGAAAAAAGCTTTTTAAAAAAAGCACATTTGAAAAACCCTTGTATGTTGTATTCTACATAAGTCCTTCTAGTGCTGAACTTTAAAAAAAATATTTTAGACCCTTTTCATGCAAAATGTATAAAAAATATGTTTCACGTTTGTTATAAAAAAACTTTGTATCCCTTCATATGCCGAACTAGTTGCATTGTGGATTTTGCCTAAAACATGATTTTAGACAATATTAATGGTAAACAGCTTTTTTTTTTATCACATTTGAAAACCCTTGTATATTGTATTCTACATCTGTCCTTCTAGTGCTGAACCTAAAAAAAATAATATTTTAGGCCCTTTTCAAACAAAATGTATAAAAAATGTTTCACGTTTGTTAAAAAAAAACTTTGTATCCCTTCATATGCCGAACTAGTTGCATTGTGGATTTTGCCTAAAACATGATTTTAGACAATATTAATTGAAAAAAGCTTTTTAAAAAAAGCACATTTGAAAACCCTTGTATATTGTATTCTACATCTGTCCTTCTAGTGCTGAACCTAAAAAAAAATATTTTAGGCCCTTTTCATGCAAAATGTATAAAAAATATGTTTCTCGTTTGTTATTAAAAAAATTGTGTATCCCTTCATATGCCGAACTAGTTGCATTGTGGATTTTGCCTAAAACATGATTTTAGACAATATTAATGGAAAAAAGCTTTTTTTTTAATCACATTTGAAAACCCTTGTATGTTGTATTCTACATCTGTCCTTCTAGTGCTGAACTTAAAAAAATAATATTTTAGACCCTTTTCAAACAAAATGTATAAAAAAATGTTTCACGTTTGTTAAAAAAAACTTTGTATCCCTTCATATGCCGAACTAGTTGCATTGTGGATTTTGCCTAAAACATGATTTTAGACAATATTAATTGAAAAACAGCTTTTTTAAAAAAGCACATTTGAAAACCCTTGTATATTGTATTCTACATAAGTCCTTCTAGTGCTGAACTTAAAAAAATATATTTTAGACCCTTTTCATGCAAAATGTATAAAAAAATATGTTTCACGTTTGTTATAAAAAAAACTGTGTATCCCTTCATATGCCGAACTAGTTGCATTGTGGATTTTGCCTAAAACATGATTTTAGACAATATTAATGGAAAAAAGCTTTTTTTAATCACATTTGAAAAACCCTTGTATATTGTATTCTACATCTGTCCTTCTAGTGCTGAACGTAAAAAAAATATTTTAGACCCTTTTCAAACAAAATGTATAAAAAATATGTTTCACGTTTGTTAAAAAAAAACTGTGTATCCCTTCATATGCCGAACTAGTTGCATTGTGGATTTTGCCTAAAACATGATTTTAGACAATATTAATTGAAAAAAGCTTTTTAAATCACATTTGAAAACCCTTGTATATTGTATTCTACATAAGTCCTTCTAGTGCTGAACGTTAAAAAAAATATTTTAGACCCTTTTCATGCAAAATGTATAAAAATATGTTTCACGTTTGTTATAAAAAAAACTTTGTATCCCTTCATATGCCGAACTAGTTGCATTGTGGATTTTGCCTAAAATATGATTTTAGAAAATATTTATTGAAAAAAGCTTTTTAAAAAATCACATTTGAAAACCCTTGTATGTTGTATTCTACATAAATCCTTCTAGTGCTGAACGTTAAAAAAAATATTTTAGACCCTTTTCAATCAAAATGTATAAAAAATATGTTTCACGTTTGTTATAAAAAAAACTTGTATCCTTTCATATGCCGAACTAGTTGCATTGTGGATTTTGCCTAAAACATGATTTTAGACAATATTAATTGAAAAAAGCTTTTTAAAAAATCACATTTGAAAACCCTTGTATATTGTATTCTACATATGTCCTTCTAGTGCTGAACGTAAAAAAAATATTTTAGACCCTTTTCAATGAAAATGTATAAAAAATATGTTTCACGTTTGTTATAAAAAAAACTTTGTATCCCTTCATATACCGAACTAGTTGCATTGTGGATTTAGCCTAAAACATGATTTTAGACAATATAAATTGAAAAAAGCTTTTAAAAAAAAGCACATTTGAAAACCCTTGTATATTGTATACTACATCTGTCCTTCTAGTGCTGAACGTAAAAAAAATATTTTAGACCCTTTTCATGCAAAATTTATAAAAAATATGTTTCTCGTTTGTTATAAAAAAAACTTTGTATCCCTTCATATGCCGAACTAGTTGCATTGTGGATTTTGCCTAAAACATGATTTTAGACAATATTAATTGGAAAAAGCTTTTTATAAATCACATTTGAAAACCCTTGTATGTTGTATTCTACATATGTCCTTCTAGTGCTGAACGTAAAAAAAATATTTTAGACCCTTTTCAATCAAAATGTATAAAAAATATGTTTCACGTTTGTTAAAAAAAAACTTTGTATCCCTTAATATGCCGAACTAGTTGCATTGTGGATTTTGCCTAAAACATGATTTTAGACAATATTAATTGAAAAAAGCTTTTTAAAATATCACATTTGAAAACCCTTGTATATTGTATTCTACATAAATCCTTCTAGTGCTGAATGTTAAAAAAAAATGTTTTAGACCTTTTTCATGCAAAATGTATAAAAAATATGTTTCACGTTTGTTAAAAAAAAACTTTGTATCCCTTCATATGCCGAACTAGTTGCATTGTGGATTTTGCCTAAAACATGATTTTAGACAATATTAATTGAAAAAAGCTTTTAAAAAAATCACATTTGAAAACCCTTGTATATTGTATTCTACATATGTCCTTCTAGTGCTGAACGTGAAAAAAATATTTTAGACCCTTTTCATGCAAAATGTATAAAAAATATTTTTCACGTTTGTTATAAAAAAACTTTGTATCCCTTCATATGCCGAACTAGTTGCATTGTGGATTTTGCCTAAAACATGATTTTAGACAATATTAATTGGAAAAAGCTTTTTTTTTAAAAAATCACATTTGAAAACCCTTGTATTTGTATTCTACATATGTCCTTCTAGTGCTGAACGTAAAAAAAATATTTTAGACCCTTTTCAAGCAAAATGTATAAAAAATATGTTTCACGTTTGTTAAAAAAAAACTTTGTATCCCTTCATATGCCGAACTAGTTGCATTGTGGATTTTGCCTAAAACATGATTTTAGACAATATTCATTGAAAAACAGCTTTTTAAAAATCACATTTGAAAACCCTTGTATGTTGTATTCTACATAAGTCCTTCTAGTGCTGAACGTAAAAAAAATATTTTAGACCCTTTTCAAGCAAAATGTATAAAAAATATGTTTCACGTTTGTTATAAAAAAAACTTTGTATCCCTTCATATGCCGAACTAGTTGCATTGTGGATTTTGCCTAAAACATGATTTTAGACAATATTCATGTAAAACAGCTTTTTTTTAAAAATTACATTTGAAAACCCTTGTATGTTGTATTCTACATATGTCCTTCTAGTGCTGAACTTAAAAAAAATATTTTAGACCCTTTTCATGCAAAATGTATAAAAAATATGTTTCACGTTTGTTATAAAAAAAACTTTGTATCCCTTCATATGCCGAACTAGTTGCATTGTGGATTTTGCCTAAAACATGATTTTAGACAATATTCATTGAAAAAAGCTTTTAAAAAAATCACATTTAAAAACACTTGTATGTTGTATTCTACATAAATCCTTCTAGTGCTGAACTTAAAAAAAAATATTTTAGACCCTTTTCATGCAAAATGTATAAAAAATATGTTTCACGTTTGTTAAAAAAAAACTTTGTATCCCTTCATATGCCGAACTAGTTGCATTGTGGATTTTGCCTAAAACATGATTTTAGACAATATTCATTGAAAAAAGCTTTTAAAAAAAGCACATTTGAAAACCCTTGTATGTTGTATTCTACATAAATCCTTCTAGTGCTGAACGTTAAAAAAAATATTTTAGACCCTTTTCATGCAAAATGTATAAAAAATATTTTTCTCGTTTGTTATAAAAAAATTGTATATCCCTTCATATGCCGAACTAGTTGCATTGTGGATTTTGCCTAAAACATGATTTTAGACAATATTAATGGTAAACAGCTTTTTTTTTAATCACATTTGAAAACCCTTGTATATTGTATTCTACATCTGTCCTTCTAGTGCTGAACGTAAAAAAAAATATTTTAGACCCTTTTCATACAAAATGTATAAAAAAATGTTTCTCGTTTGTTAAAAAAAAACTTTGTATCCCTTCATATGCCGAACTAGTTGCATTGTGGATTTTGCCTAAAACATGATTTTAGACAATATTAATTGTAAAAAAGCTTTTTTAAAAAAGCACATTTGAAAACCCTTGTATGTTGTATTCTACATATGTCCTTCTAGTGCTGAACGTTAAAAAAAATATTTTAGACCCTTTTCATGCAAAATGTATAAAAAAATATGTTTTCACGTTTGTTATAAAAAAAACTTTGTATCCCTTCATATGCCGAACTAGTTGCATTGTGGATTTTGCCTAAAACATGATTTTAGACAATATTAAATGGAAAACAGCTTTTTTTTAAAAAATCACATTTGAAAACCCTTGTATATTGTATTCTACATATGTCCTTCTAGTGCTGAACGTTAAAAAAAAATATTTTAGACCCTTTTCATGCAAAATGTATAAAAAATATGTTTCACGTTTGTTATAAAAAAAACTTTGTATCCCTTCATATGCCGAACTAGTTGCATTGTGGATTTTGCCTAAAACATGATTTTAGACAATATTAATTGAAAAACAGCTTTTTTTTAAAAAATCACATTTGAAAACCCTTGTATATTGTATTCTACATAAGTCCTTCTAGTGCTGAACGTTAAAAAAAATATTTTTAGACCCTTTTCATGCAAAATGTATAAAAAATATGTTTCACGTTTGTTATAAAAAAACGTTTGTATCCCTTCATATGCCGAACTAGTTGCATTGTGGATTTTGCCTAAAACATGATTTTAGACAATATTAATTGAAAAACAGCTTTTTTAAAAAATCACATTTGAAAACCCTTGTATATTGTATTCTACATATGTCCTTCTAGTGCTGAACGTTAAAAAAAATATTTTAGACCCTTTTCATGCAAAATGTATAAAAAATATTTTTCACGTTTGTTATAAAAAAAACTTTGTATCCCTTCATATGCCGAACTAGTTGCATTGTGGATTTTGCCTAAAACATGATTTTAGACAATATTAATTGAAAAACAGCTTTTTTTTAAAAAATCACATTTGAAAACCCTTGTATGTTGTATTCTACATATGTCCTTCTAGTGCTGAACGTTAAAAAAAATATTTTAGACCCTTTTCATGCAAAATGTATAAAAAATATGTTTCACGTTTGTTATAAAAAAACTTTGTATCCCTTCATATGCCGAACTAGTTGCATTGTGGATTTTGCCTAAAACATGATTTTAGAAAATATTCATTGAAAAAAGCTTTTTAAAAATCACATTTGAAAACCCTTGTATAGTTGTATTCTACATAAGTCCTTCTAGTGCTGAACGTAAAAAAAAATATTTTAGACCCTTTTCAAGCAAAATGTATAAAAAATATGTTTCTCGTTTGTTATAAAAAAACTTTGTATCCCTTCATATGCCGAACTAGTTGCATTGTGGATTTTGCCTAAAACATGATTTTAGACAATATTAATTGAAAACAGCTTTTTTTTTAAAAATCACATTTGAAAACCCTTGTATATTGTATTCTACATATGTCCTTCTAGTGCTGAACGTAAAAAAAAATATTTTAGACCCTTTTCAAGCAAAATGTATAAAAAATATGTTTCACGTTTGTTAAAAAAAAACTTTGTATCCCTTCATATGCCGAACTAGTTGCATTGTGGATTTTGCCTAAAACATGATTTTAGACAATATTCATTGAAAAAAGCTTTTTAAAAAAATCACATTTAAAAACACTTGTATGTTGTATTCTACATAAATCCTTCTAGTGCTGAACTTTAAAAAAAATAATATTTTAGACCCTTTTCATGCAAAATGTATAAAAAATATGTTTCACGTTTGTTAAAAAAAAACTTTGTATCCCTTCATATGCCGAACTAGTTGCATTGTGGATTTTGCCTAAAACATGATTTTAGACAATATTCATTGAAAAAAGCTTTTTAAAAAAAGCACATTTGAAAACCCTTGTATGTTGTATTCTACATAAATCCTTCTAGTGCTGAACGTTAAAAAAAATATTTTAGACCCTTTTCATGCAAAATGTATAAAAAATATTTTTCTCGTTTGTTATAAAAAAATTGTATATCCCTTCATATGCCGAACTAGTTGCATTGTGGATTTTGCCTAAAACATGATTTTAGACAATATTCATGGTAAACAGCTTTTTTTTTAATCACATTTGAAAACCCTTGTATATTGTATTCTACATCTGTCCTTCTAGTGCTGAACCTAAAAAAATAATATTTTAGGCCCTTTTCAAACAAAATGTATAAAAAATGTTTCACGTTTGTTAAAAAAAAACTTTGTATCCCTTCATATGCCGAACTAGTTGCATTGTGGATTTTGCCTAAAACATGATTTTAGACAATATTAATTGAAAAAAGCTTTTTAAAAAAGCACATTTGAAAACCCTTGTATGTTGTATTCTACATAAATCCTTCTAGTGCTGAACGTTAAAAAAAATATTTTAGACCCTTTTCATGCAAAATGTATAAAAAATATTTTTCTCGTTTGTTATAAAAAAAATTGTATATCCCTTCATATGCCGAACTAGTTGCATTGTGGATTTTGCCTAAAACATGATTTTAGACAATATTCATTGAAAAAAGCTTTTTTTTAAATCACATTTGAAAACCCTTGTATATTGTATTCTACATAAGTCCTTCTAGTGCTGAACGTAAAAAAATAATATTTTAGACCCTTTTCATAAAAAATGTATAAAAAATATGTTTCACGTTTGTTATAAAAAAAACTTTGTATCCCTTCATATGCCGAACTAGTTGCATTGTGGATTTTGCCTAAAACATGATTTTAGACAATATTAATGGTAAACAGCTTTTTTTTATCACATTTGAAAACCCTTGTATATTGTATTCTACATCTGTCCTTCTAGTGCTGAACGTAAAAAAATATATATTTTAGACCCTTTTCAAACAAAATGTATAAAAAATGTTTCACGTTTGTTAAAAAAAAACTTTGTATCCCTTCATATGCTGAACTAGTTTCATTGTGGATTTTGCCTAAAACATGATTTTAGACAATATTCATGTAAAACTGCTTTTTTTTAAATTACATTTGAAAACCCTTGTATATTGTATTCTACATCTGTCCTTCTAGTGCTGAACTTAAAAAAATATATTTTAGACCCTTTTCATGCAAAATGTATAAAAAATATGTTTCACGTTTGTTATAAAAAAACTTTGTATCCCTTCATATGCCGAACTAGTTGCATTGTGGATTTTGCCTAAAACATGATTTTAGACAATATTCATTGAAAAAAGCTTTTAAAAAAATCACATTTAAAAACACTTGTATGTTGTATTCTACATAAATCCTTCTAGTGCTGAACGTAAAAAAAATATTTTAGACCCTTTTCATGCAAAATGTATAAAAAATATGTTTCACGTTTGTTAAAAAAAAACTTTGTATCCCTTCATATGCCGAACTAGTTGCATTGTGGATTTTGCCTAAAACATGATTTTAGACAATATTCATTGAAAAAAGCTTTTTAAAAAAGCACATTTGAAAACCCTTGTATGTTGTATTCTACATAAATCCTTCTAGTGCTGAACGTTAAAAAAATATTTTAGACCCTTTTCTTGCAAAATGTATAAAAAATATGTTTCACGTTTGTTATAAAAAAAATTGTATATCCCTTCATATGCCGAACTAGTTGCATTGTGGATTTTGCCTAAAACATGATTTTAGACAATATTAATGGTAAAACAGCTTTTTTTTAAATCACATTTGAAAACCCTTGTATGTTGTATTCTACATCTGTCCTTCTAGTGCTGAACGTTAAAAAAATAATATTTTAGACCCTTTTCAAGCAAAATGTATAAAAAATATGTTTCACGTTTGTTATAAAAAAAACTTTGTATCCCTTCATATGCCGAACTAGTTGCATTGTGGATTTTGCCTAAAACATGATTTTAGACAATATTAATTGAAAAACAGCTTTTTAAAAAAGCACATTTGAAAACCCTTGTATGTTGTATTCTACATAAGTCCTTCTAGTGCTGAACGTTAAAAAAAATATTTTAGACCCTTTTCATGCAAAATGTATAAAAAATATGTTTCTCGTTTGTTATAAAAAAAATTGATATCCCTTCATATGCCGAACTAGTTGCATTGTGGATTTTGCCTAAAACATGATTTTAGACAATATTAATGGTAAAACAGCTTTTTTTTTAAATCACATTTGAAAACCCTTGTATGTTGTATTCTACATAAGTCCTTCTAGTGCTGAACGTAAAAAAAATAATATTTTAGACCCTTTTCAAACAAAATGTATAAAAAATATTTTTCATGTTTGTTATAAAAAAAACTTTGTATCCCTTCATATGCCGAACTAGTTGCATTGTGGATTTTGCCTAAAACATGATTTTAGACAATATTAATGGTAAACAGCTTTTTTTTTTATCACATTTGAAAACCCTTGTATATTGTATTCTACATCTGTCCTTCTAGTGCTGAACTTAAAAAAAATATATTTTAGACCCTTTTCATGCAAAATGTATAAAAAATATGTTTCACGTTTGTTAAAAAAAAACTTTGTATCCCTTCATATGCCGAACTAGTTGCATTGTGGATTTTGCCTAAAACATGATTTTAGACAATATTCATGTAAAACTGCTTTTTTTTAAATTACATTTGAAAACCCTTGTATATTGTATTCTACATCTGTCCTTCTAGTGCTGAACTTAAAAAAATATATTTTAGACCCTTTTCATGCAAAATGTATAAAAAATATGTTTCACGTTTGTTATAAAAAAACTTTGTATCCCTTCATATGCCGAACTAGTTATATTGTGGATTTTGCCTAAAACATGATTTTAGACAATATTCATTGAAAAAAGCTTTTAAAAAAAATCACATTTAAAAACACTTGTATGTTGTATTCTACATAAATCCTTCTAGTGCTGAACTTAAAAAAAATATTTTAGACCCTTTTCATGCAAAATGTATAAAAAATATGTTTCACGTTTGTTAAAAAAAAACTTTGTATCCCTTCATATGCCGAACTAGTTGCATTGTGGATTTTGCCTAAAACATGATTTTAGACAATATTCATTGAAAAAAGCTTTTTAAAAAAAAGCACATTTGAAAACCCTTGTATGTTGTATTCTACATAAATCCTTCTAGTGCTGAACGTTAAAAAAATATTTTAGACCCTTTTCATTCAAAATGTATAAAAAATATTTTTCTCGTTTGTTATAAAAAAAAATTGTATATCCCTTCATATGCCGAACTAGTTGCATTGTGGATTTTGCCTAAAACATGATTTTAGACAATATTAATGGTAAAACAGCTTTTTTTTAAATTACATTTGAAAACCCTTGTATATTGTATTCTACATCTGTCCTTCTAGTGCTGAACTTAAAAAAATATATTTTAGGCCCTTTTCAAACAAAATGTATAAAAAATGTTTCACGTTTGTTAAAAAAAAACTTTGTATCCCTTCATATGCCGAACTAGTTGCATTGTGGATTTTGCCTAAAACATGATTTTAGACAATATTAATTGAAAAAAGCTTTTAAAAAAAGCACATTTGAAAACCCTTGTATGTTGTATTCTACATAAATCCTTCTAGTGCTGAACGTTAAAAAAAATATTTTAGACCCTTTTCATGCAAAATGTATAAAAAATATGTTTCACGTTTGTTATAAAAAAATTGTATATCCCTTCATATGCCGAACTAGTTGCATTGTGGATTTTGCCTAAAACATGATTTTAGACAATATTAATGGTAAACAGCTTTTTTTTTTATTACATTTGAAAACCCTTGTATATTGTATTCTACATCTGTCCTTCTAGTGCTGAACCTAAAAAAATAATATTTTAGGCCCTTTTCAAACAAAATGTATGAAAAATGTTTCATGTTTGTTAAAAAAAAAACTTTGTATCCCTTCATATGCCGAACTAGTTGCATTGTGGATTTTGCCTAAAACATGATTTTAGACAATATTAATTGAAAAAAGCTTTTTTTCAAATTACATTTGAAAACCCTTGTATATTGTATTCTACATCTGTCCTTCTAGTGCTGAACTTTAAAAAAAATATTTTAGACCCTTTTCATGCAAAATGTATAAAAAATATGTTTCACGTTTGTTATAAAAAAAACTTTGTATCCCTTCATATGCCGAACTAGTTGCATTGTGGATTTTGCCTAAAACATGATTTTAGACAATATTAATGGAAAAAAGCTTTTTTTTAAATCACATTTGAAAAACCCTTGTATGTTGTATTCTACATATGTCCTTCTAGTGCTGAACGTAAAAAAAATATATTTTAGACCCTTTTCATGCAAAATGTATAAAAAAATGTTTCACGTTTGTTAAAAAAAAACTTTGTATCCCTTCATATGCCGAACTAGTTGCATTGTGGATTTTGCCTAAAACATGATTTTAGACAATATTCATTGAAAAACAGCTTTTAAAAAAAGCACATTTGAAAACCCTTGTATGTTGTATTCTACATAAGTCCTTCTAGTGCTGAACGTTAAAAAAAATATTTTAGACCCTTTTCATGCAAAATGTATAAAAAATATTTTTCTCGTTTGTTATAAAAAAAAATTGTATATCCCTTCATATGCCGAACTAGTTGCATTGTGGATTTTGCCTAAAACATGATTTTAGACAATATTAATGGTAAAAAAGCTTTTTTTTTAAATCACATTTGAAAACCCTTGTATGTTGTATTCTACATATGTCCTTCTAGTGCTGAACTTAAAAAAATAATATTTTAGACCCTTTTCATACAAAATGTATAAAAAATATGTTTCACGTTTGTTAAAAAAAAACTTTGTATCCCTTCATATGCCGAACTAGTTGCATTGTGGATTTTGCCTAAAACATGATTTTAGACAATATTAATTGAAAAAGCTTTTAAAAAAGCACATTTGAAAACCCTTGTATGTTGTATTCTACATAAGTCCTTCTAGTGCTGAACGTTAAAAAAAATATTTTAGACCCTTTTCATGCAAAATGTATAAAAAATATGTTTTCTCGTTTGTTATAAAAAAACTTTGTATATCCCTTCATATGCCGAACTAGTTGCATTGTGGATTTTGCCTAAAACATGATTTTAGACAATATTCATGGTAAAAAGCTTTTTTTTAATCACATTTGAAAACCCTTGTATGTTGTATTCTACATATGTCCTTCTAGTGCTGAACGTTAAAAAACAATATTTTAGACCCTTTTCATGCAAAATGTATAAAAAATATGTTTCACGTTTGTTAAAAAAAAACTTTGTATCCCTTCATATGCCGAACTAGTTGCATTGTGGATTTTGCCTAAAACATGATTTTAGACAATATTAATGGTAAACAGCTTTTTTTTAAATCACATTTGAAAACCCTTGTATATTGTATTCTACATCTGTCCTTCTAGTGCTGAACGTAAAAAAAATATATTTTAGACCCTTTTCAAACAAAATGTATAAAAAATGTTTCACGTTTGTTAAAAAAAAACTTTGTATCCCTTCATATGCCGAACTAGTTTCATTGTGGATTTTGCCTAAAACATGATTTTAGACAATATTCATGTAAAACTGCTTTTTTTTAAATTACATTTGAAAACCCTTGTATATTGTATTCTACATCTGTCCTTCTAGTGCTGAACTTAAAAAAATATATTTTAGACCCTTTTCATGCAAAATGTATAAAAAATATGTTTCACGTTTGTTATAAAAAAAACTTTGTATCCCTTCATATGCCGAACTAGTTATATTGTGGATTTTGCCTAAAACATGACTTTAGACAATATTCATTGAAAAAAGCTTTTAAAAAAAATCACATTTAAAAACACTTGTATGTTGTATTCTACATAAATCCTTCTAGTGCTGAACGTTAAAAAAATATTTTAGACCCTTTTCATGCAAAATGTATAAAAAATATGTTTCTCGTTTGTTATAAAAAAAAACTTTGTATCCCTTCATATGCCGAACTAGTTGCATTGTGGATTTTGCCTAAAACATGATTTTAGACAATATTAATGGTAAACAGCTTTTTTTTAAATCACATTTGAAAACCCTTGTATGTTGTATTCTACATCTGTCCTTCTAGTGCTGAACTTAAAAAAATAATATTTTAGGCCCTTTTCATGCAAAATGTATAAAAAATGTTTCACGTTTGTTATAAAAAAAACTTTGTATCCCTTCATATGCCGAACTAGTTGCATTGTGGATTTTGCCTAAAACATGATTTTAGACAATATTAATTGAAAAAAGCTTTTAAAAAAAGCACATTTGAAAACCCTTGTATGTTGTATTCTACATAAATCCTTCTAGTGCTGAACGTTAAAAAAAATATTTTAGACCCTTTTCATGCAAAATGTATAAAAAATATTTTTCTCGTTTGTTATAAAAAAAGTTGTATATCCCTTCATATGCCGAACTAGTTGCATTGTGGATTTTGCCTAAAACATGATTTTAGACAATATTAATGGTAAACAGCTTTTTTTTTAATCACATTTGAAAACCCTTGTATATTGTATTCTACATCTGTCCTTCTAGTGCTGAACGTAAAAAAAAAAATATTTTAGACCCTTTTCAAACAAAATGTATAAAAAATGTTTCACGTTTGTTAAAAAAAAACTTTGTATCCCTTCATATGCCGAACTAGTTGCATTGTGGATTTTGCCTAAAACATGATTTTAGACAATATTAATTGGAAAACAGCTTTTTTTTTAAAAATTACATTTGAAAACCCTTGTATGTTGTATTCTACATCTGTCCTTCTAGTGCTGAACGTTAAAAAAAAATATTTTAGACCCTTTTCATGCAAAATGTATAAAAAATATGTTTCACGTTTGTTATAAAAAAAACTTTGTATCCCTTCATATGCCGAACTAGTTGCATTGTGGATTTTGCCTAAAACATGATTTTAGACAATATTCATTGGAAAACAGCTTTTTAAAAAAATCACATTTGAAAACCCTTGTATTTGTATTCTACATATGTCCTTCTAGTGCTGAACGTTAAAAAAAATATTTTAGACCCTTTTCATGCAAAATGTATAAAAAATATGTTTCACGTTTGTTAAAAAAAAACTTTGTATCCCTTCATATGCCGAACTAGTTGCATTGTGGATTTTGCCTAAAACATGATTTTAGACAATATTAATTGGAAAACAGCTTTTTAATAAAGCACATTTGAAAACCCTTGTATGTTGTATTCTACATAAGTCCTTCTAGTGCTGAACGTTAAAAAAATATATTTTAGACCCTTTTCATGCAAAATGTATAAAAAATATGTTTCTCGTTTGTTATAAAAAAACTTTGTATCCCTTCATATGCCGAACTAGTTGCATTGTGGATTTTGCCTAAAACATGATTTTAGACAATATTAATTGGAAAACAGCTTTTTAAAAAATCACATTTGAAAACCCTTGTATATTGTATTCTACATATGTCCTTCTAGTGCTGAACGTAAAAAAAATATTTTAGACCCTTTTCATGCAAAATGTATAAAAATATGTTTCACGTTTGTTATAAAAAAAACTTTGTATCCCTTCATATGCCGAACTAGTTGCATTGTGGATTTTGCCTAAAACATGATTTTAGACAATATTCATTGGAAAAAGCTTTTTAAAAAATCACATTTGAAAACCCTTGTATATTATATTCTACATATGTCCTTCTAGTGCTGAACGTAAAAAAAAATATTTTAGACCCTTTTCATGCAAAATGTATAAAAAATATGTTTCTCGTTTGTTATAAAAAAAACTATGTATCTCTTCATATGCCAAACTAGTTGCATTGTGGATTTTGCCTAAAACATGATTTTAGACAATATTAATGTAAAACAGCTTTTTTTTTAAAATCACATTTGAAAACCCTTGTATATTGTATTCTACATCTGTCCTTCTAGTGCTGAACGTTAAAAATAAATATTTTAGACCCTTTTCATACAAAATGTATAAAAAATATGTTTCACGTTTGTTATAAAAAAAACTTTGTATCCCTTCATATGCCGAACTAGTTGCATTGTGGATTTTGCCTAAAACATGATTTTAGACAATATTCATTGAAAAAAGCTTTTTAAAAAAATCACATTTGAAAACACTTGTATGTTGTATTCTACATAAATCCTTCTAGTGCTGAACTTAAAAAAAAATATTTTAGACCCTTTTCATGCAAAATGTATAAAAAATATGTTTCACGTTTGTTAAAAAAAAACTTTGTATCCCTTCATATGCCGAACTAGTTGCATTGTGGATTTTGCCTAAAACATGATTTTAGACAATATTCATTGAAAAAAGCTTTTAAAAAAAGCACATTTGAAAACCCTTGTATGTTGTATTCTACATAAATCCTTCTAGTGCTGAACGTAAAAAAAATATTTTAGACCCTTTTCATGCAAAATGTATAAAAAATATTTTTCTCGTTTGTTATAAAAAAAATTGTATATCCCTTCATATGCCGAACTAGTTGCATTGTGGATTTTGCCTAAAACATGATTTTAGACAATATTAATGGTAAACAGCTTTTTTTTTAATCACATTTGAAAACCCTTGTATATTGTATTCTACATCTGTCCTTCTAGTGCTGAACCTAAAAAAATAATATTTTAGGCCCTTTTCAAACAAAATGTATAAAAAATGTTTCACGTTTGTTAAAAAAAAACTTTGTATCCCTTCATATGCCGAACTAGTTGCATTGTGGATTTTGCCTAAAACATGATTTTAGACAATATTAATTGAAAAAAGCTTTTAAAAAAAGCACATTTGAAAACCCTTGTATGTTGTATTCTACATAAATCCTTCTAGTGCTGAACGTTAAAAAAATATTTTAGACCCTTTTCATGCAAAATGTATAAAAAAATATGTTTCT
>NW_025537433.1:0-33910 GCF_020615455.1 Coregonus clupeaformis
GGGTCATTCTACAGATTCGGTGACATTTCAGTATTGTCAGTGTCCCAAGATGTACTAGTGTTATAACTGTCAGAACATTTATCAAACTACACTTAAATTACAACATTTCAAAGTTTTACATGTTTTTAATATGGAGTAGAGAATATGATTTTTAAACAGAGATGAATTTCAATACTTATATGTTTGCTTTTCTTAGGAGTATTAAGAATTTAACCTGTCCCTATTGACCCATCATGCAAATGGCGTGACTCATTTTGAGTACAAAGTGTTAAATAATAATGTTTTTTTTTTGTTAAATTAATTGTATATGCCCCCTTATTATGCATAATCCATTTCTCAGCATAAGACATTTTATTTTCTGAGAAATTCAGGCTTTTACCCCTGTCCTTGTATTTCTTTCAACCCCGTAACGCAGTAACAATACCCCCACTCACAATTAAATAATGCTTTGATCCTGTGGACATCATTTATGAGGAAGTGACATCATAGCAAGTCTTCAGAGAAATGCCTGGTGTGACAGGTGGTAAGCTGCTCTCTCACTTTTTATAAATATTTCACAGTTTTTAAGCACATATGGGCTGGTTGTCAATCCCTCAGGTATTCAACTCTCTGTTGGGGGGAATTCATTAGTTAAGATTTTACCAATAATTGTTTTTATAGCTATGAAGATGTAACAATGTCTTTGTTGAATAAGGCCATGTGGTACACTGCTAGCTGCTAGCATCCCCAATTAGCAACAGATTAGCACAAAATCTTCCAACCTGTCACATTCAACCCCATCACATTTTCAATGTTACGGGGTTGGAATGGCTGTTACAGGGTTGAATAGCTGTTAAATCTTAGCAATATTTAATGTATATTGCTTAATACCAATCATATTTTCTTGTTGAATGTTTGTTGTTTATAGTTTTACAGTATCAACTAAAAGTACGAGGAATTTTTGAAAATAATAACTTTAAAAAAGTGTCAATTAATTTGTTCTCTCTCCTATATACATTGACATATTTAGGAGTATTATCTGCAAGTTCATGTTCATTTTTACTACATAGTGATTAAAAAGGATACAATATTTAGTCTTGAAGAGTAAAAGCAGGTCATTGACTTGACCTTTGATCCACAATTTCAGATTCAACAATGGAAAAAACAGCAGCAGAAAGGAAACACACATAGAGAGGAAGGTGAGGACATCCGGCGGTGGTCAGGTAATTTCCCTGGACATGGGAAAGGAGCACTAGATGGTGTTGGTGCAACCCTAAAAAGAACCGCAGAGACAGGCTGATAAGTCAAGGATGCGACATCCCAAATGCTCCATACTCTGTACAGGGTCTTAGAGGAGAACAACACTGCCATCAAGCTTTACTTCATTGAAGACGAGGCCATCGAAAGCCGCCCAAGGTATGCCAGCCAATTTGCCAGTAGTTCCATCCACTGTGCCGGATCCACCAAGTTGTTTGTGTGGCTGCAAGGCAAATTGCCACCGTGATGTAAGCTGTATGTGCACAGTCCACAACAAGAAACTGGAATGCCAGTGTTTCTAATACACAACATTTCACATTTACCCCTAAAGTTACATGCCAATCGTGTCACAGAGGGAGGTTGATTGGGCAAATCCAGACATATGCGGAAATGGTGCGTGGCCAAATATGATGACGATTTCTATCCGGAATAATTCTAGCCACAGATGAATCCCATGTGCAGGTCAAATGCATGTGCTGTGCTGGACCAAATAGGTACTTCTGGCCATTGATGATATCCTGTGGTATCCATTTGAGGACATCTTGGAACACATTGATCCCCTAAACCGGTGACTTCTAGGCACATGGAAATACAGAAGGAAGTGTGGGCTAGGCTCTCTCAGTAAAAATGAGTGAACAAACTGAGGCAATCACCTATAGGTTATTAATGTTAAGATGTTTGCTTAATGTTCAAACATTCAAACACAGACACATTCCTGCCATTACCTCTGGATATTTCTATGAAATCAATGAAAATGTTGTAACTGTTGTTAGTTTATTAATGTGTTTTAATCTGTCTAGATTTCATCTTGATTGTTTAAACTTTAAAAAGCTATGTTGACAGTAGCAAAAATGTTAAAAAATGGCAACATGTGACCTCATATAGGTTATCAATGTTAAGATGTTTGCTCAATGTTCAAACAGACTCCTGCCATTATCAGAGTGGATATTCTTTATGAAATCAATGAAATGTTGTTACTGTTATTAGTTCATTAATGTGTTTTACTCTGTCTAGCTTTCATCTAGATTCTTTAGATTTTAAAAGCTATGTTGACAGTAGGTTTAAAAATGTTTAAAAAAATGGCAACATGTTAGTGATCTCAAAAGATAAAACATATGACACGTGATGCTTTTCACTCAACCCTGTTACATGATTTTCAACCCTGTTGCGGTGCATTCAACCCTGTTACGAGATTATTTTTTTACATTTTTTGTATTAAATACATAAAATATAACATCAATAGTGTTTTTTATGTGTGTGTATTAAATCAGGGTAAATAAGGCTATTTCAATTTTGTCAGGAATTACAGCATTCTTGCACATTTCTTGCGAAAATGTGGAGTTAGATTAGAAATTTCTTCATCCGTAAACTGGAAAGGATGGTGCTGGTCAGTTTTTCTTGATTTTCTCTTTAATTACAATAGCCATTATTTACAAGGGACATCTAAACTGTGAGATTATGCCAGAAGCTGATCTCAAGCTTATTGGAAAAATGAATAGTTGAATAACAAAATGACTGTGTGATGGGGTTTAATTAAATTGGGACTTGTTTGAGAAAATAATACAGAATAATAACTTAATACTCTACATTGAGATGGGAAAGGTATTTTCTATCAAGTACACACATTACTTTGTCACATCAAATAAAAAAAAAGCTTAAGATTTTAATGTTCATTGTTTCATCCTCCTCAATCACAAAAGGCACCGAATCTGTAGAATGACCCATAAACTGATCCTAAACCAACACTCCTCCCTGTAGCTCAATTGGTAGAGCATGGCGCTTGTAACGCCAGGTAGTGGGGTTCGATCCCGGGACCACCCATACGTAAAACGTATGCACACATGACTGTAAGTCGCTTTGGATAAAAAAAGCGTCTGCTAAATGGCATATTATTATATTATTATTTATGAATATAGGCCCTGAGAGGAGGCTAGAGAATGCTGCAGAGCAGCTTGTGGATTTGGACTGAACCATGGCGTGGGTGAAGAAGGGTGTCATTGTCACTCCTGTCCTCCAACACATGTCCAACCGTCTGTCAGTGACATCACTGGGACAGCCACACACAGCAGGTGGCAGGGAGACCACAAGAGAACCTGCCTGATCCTTATAGGAAACATAGAAAACACACAGGTTCACTTTAGGGGCACCACACTAACTTCGCCTACTACATAGTCTATTTACTGTACTGTATCACCGTCACCATCACAACCAATCACGTGTTTTCGGTTTTAGTTACAGCAATTTGGCAGTGAAGCAAACATTTGTAGTCTACCAGTGACTACTTATGGTAACCAATACATTTGTAATTATATAGGCTAATGTTTGTTTTATTGACTAGTAGTGGACTGGTTTTTGAATTCCCCTCCAAATTGTTCAACCTGCATTAAGATATGACTTCTCCTTTTGACCAATCAAGAGGAAGGAAATGGATAAAGAGACCGCCTAGAGGGAGGATTTGAGGGAGACACACGGTTAAAGGCCCAGTGCAGTCAAAAACGTGATTTTCTTATGTTTTATATATATTTCCACACACTATGATGTTGGAATAATACGTGAAATAGTGGAAGACGATGACAATGCACTTTTAGTGTAAGAGCTGTTAGAAAAGACCGCCTGAAACTAACAGCCTGTTTTGGTGGGATGGAGTTTGGAATCACCAGGCGGTACTTAGTTAATAGACCAATAAGAAAGAGTTCCAAAACTCTCTGCCAATAACAGCTAGTTTTCAGTTTTCCCCTCCCCACTCAGACCACTCCCAGACAGTTCTGCTTAAAATTCTTGCTTGAGGAAATGTTCTCTTTGCTAAGAAACTATTTTGTTCATTTTGACCATTTTAATTTAAAACAATCACAGTAAGGTACTTAATTGTTACACAGAAATAATTTGATATTGAGATAAAAATGCTCTGCATTGACCTTTTTAAGACCTTTTCAGACCACCTCCACGGATTAAAATGTGACACTTTGACATGTAACTTTGTCAGATATAGATCGGATCACATGACATGTGGTGGTTAAAATGGCAGCCGTGGTGTTGTTGACAGCACTGTGGACCTCCCTCCTTTAACATTTAACCTGTTTTGCCCAGCAGCTTTGCAGAGACTCAGCTGGAGTCCTGTTTTATTTTATTTTATTTTACCTTTATTTAACTAGGCAAGTCAGTTAAGAACAAATTTTATTTACAATGTGACGCCTACACCGGCTAAACCCGGACGACGTTGGGCCAATTTCTGTGAGTCTGTAGTGAGGTTTTTGTAATAATTAATATGCCACTTAGCAGACAGCTTTTTATCCAAAGCGACTTACAGTCAGTGTAGCATAAATTTTACATATGGGTGGTCCCTGGGGATCCAAACCCACTACCCTGGCATTACAAGCGCCATGCTCTACCAATTGAGCTACAGGGGACCGAGCGCTTTGCAAACAGTTTGATAGAGTGAAAAAACAAATCCTATTTGTCAGCTAACATACCGTGGGGGTCAAAAAAAATACTCAACCAACAAATGCTAACAACACTAAGTAATGTACAAAAGAGCTACGAGAACAGAACGAGAGACACAGACACTAACAGTAGCTAAAAGAATGTTGAGGCTCAAACATAGTGAGTTAACAGCTCACCTACAGCAATTGTCCAACACATTATTAGTGAGGCCATTGCCAGGCATTTAAATACACACTGAGTCCCTCCTTCACAATACCTTCTTTATCTACATGACACAGTAAGTTATAGTGTTTCAACCTACAGCCATTATTGCCCCCACAGCGACTTGGCTACACCTAAATATGCACGAGTTCAGCTCTCCTTCCACCCACCCATGACCCAACCTCCCATTCAACTCCCCACCATTTCACCAGATATGACTGGACATTTTTCAGAGGCATTTCACAAATATGGGTCACATGAAGCAAAGGCTTTCAACGGTCTTGTTAGCTAGCCTAGCTACCGTCTCTCTCTTCAAACACCAGGGTTGTATTCATTAGTCAACAAACAGAAGTAAACTGACGGAAACCGGGAGGGACTACCCAAACTTATGCAAAACAAAGGCTAGTTTTTGGTTTCCATTGTAAAACTTTTGCTACGCTTTGCCCTAATGAATATGAACCAGTTCAATTATGTAGAACCAGTCTTCCCAGGTAGGGACAAGTTTCAATATGTCTGACAAAAAAAAAAGACAAAAAGATCCATTCAAAACCTAGCATATTCCTACCTACAACCATGGGACTGGGAGTCAGAGGTACAACAACAATGTAAAAGGTTGAGCTGCATTGCTGATGACATTGTCAAGGTGCCGAAGGGAGAGAAGGAGGGACGGTCCATTTGGTGTGGACTTTGAAATGTAAACAAACACCCCATTGAGGGGAGCAGTGATAGCTTGTGGGTCGGAGTGGGGCCTAGGGCAGGCCAAAAAGAGAAGGGGGGAAGAGAGCCTTTGGCTGGAGTGTAAACAAGGCACAAAGTGGGCAATCTCACACCCCGGCACCCTGAGCCCTAGTCGGAATAGGGGCTCACCATGGGGGTCCCAGAGATGGTGAGGGCGTAGGCAATGACGACATGAGGAAGTGACATGTGAGGGGGATCAGGGGGTAGCTAGCATGTCTCGGAAACCTATGTAACTAGGCCTGCATCGTGGAGAACTCCATTACACATTTTACATAACACACAGTTTTATTAATTATGGCCTCCTGTAGCCCAGTTGGTAGAGCATGGCACTTGCGACGCCAGGGTTGTGGGTTCGATTCCCAATATGAAAAATGTATGCACTCACTAAACTGTAAGTCGCTCTGGATAAGAGCGTCTGCTAAAAATGTAAATGTAATTATCATAATAACACATTTGAGATAATATTCTCTTCTAGAACCGTAAAGGGTTAAAGGTTAAGGTTAATGGTTCTAGCCTAAGCCTCAATCCATCTCACAGGGTCACTCAATGCGTATGTATAAAGCAATTGTCTACTCAAAACTTCCCTCATGATGTGTTAGTATCCCCACCTATTGTGAACTTTAATCTCCTGTATATGTGTCAAACTGAAATCCTTGACCTTCTGTCCTGTTTTTCAACTGGGGAGCAAAGTTCTATCAAACATTTACGAGTTAGTAGTAGTATCACCCTCACAGGAAACGCAGTGACAATGTTACAGCTTGCGCCTCGCAAATCACTCAAACATCACAGCAACCACTATAAATATTACACAGTGGGGATATATCCTCTCAAGTTATCTATAGTAGTACGACACGTGACCACGTCCCAAATGGCACCCTATTCCCTATATAGTGTACTACTAACTCATAGGTCTCTGGTCAAAAGCAGTGAAGTTTATTTATTTAAGCATCAGTTGTCAGAGCACCTTACCGATCACTGCACCTGTACACAGCCCATCTGAAATTAGCCCACCCAACTACCTCATCCCTATATTGTTATTTATTTTGCTCATTTGTACCCCAGTATCTCTATTTGCACATAATCTCTTGCACATCTAGCATTCCAGTGTTAATACTATTGTAATTATTTTGCACTATAGCCTATTTATTGCCTTACCTCCATAACTTGCTACATTTGCACACACTGTAAATATATTTTCTGTTGTATTTTTGACTTTATGTTTTTTTACCCCATACTGTAACTCTGTGTTGTTTTTATTGCACTGCTTTGCTTTATCTTGGCCAGGTCGCAGTTGTAACATGAGAACCTGTTCTCAACTGGCTTACCTGGTTAAATAAAGGTTAAATAAAAAAATAAAAAAGTATAGGGAATGGGGCGCATTTGGGACACACCCCATTTTGCTTTTGCCTCGGCCGAGTTTGAAGTATCCATGACTATCTGCTGAAGTGTCTGTGAGTGACCCATATTCAGGTTAATTCTACTCCCACGCAAGGAGAATAACTTTGGCATGTTGTTGACTGTACAGGAGAGAAAATGGATCCTTCACAGCAGTGTTTACAAGTAGCAGGGCAGGAGGATGTTCTGCTCCAATGCTTCTTCTGATGATCAGTGAGCACCAGACATTGAAAATACGTATTTTCAACCCCCAACAATATTTTCAACAGTTTTTGCTCATAAGCCTATCACTCTGCAGTTTCCAGGGCAAATACAGCCTCTCTTCCCACTGTGCTTTATTGCCTGCAAAGGCTGATATTTTGTTGTTTATCATAACTAGGGCCAGGAGTGACAACTTGACCCGACAAGGAAAAACTCTGGGCCCTAGTTATATGCGATCACTGTTGTTTACGAAGAATGTGATGAATAATTTGTTTTTTTTAATTAAAAATTGTATTTGATCACTAGTTGTAACCTAGTAGTAAATAGTTTTATAAAAACTTTTTTTTTTCTGGTCAGAAAAAACTCATGGCCCTAATCCTAACAGTAGGATAGAGAGGGGCGATGAATAGGAAGCTGACATTAGGACAATGGAGAGTAGTACACAATGGGAATTGCATTAGCCCAGTCACGTGACTAGCCTAGTTAATGTCATTTCATTTTATTAAAGCATTGGAGTAGTCCCCACTCTAGTCAATATTTAGCCTGAACACACAGACACACTGAATGCTGTGTGTGTGTTAATCAGCAACATATCATTATCTCCCAAGACTACTACTACTACTACTACTACTACGACTACTACTGCTGCTACTACGACGACTACTACTACTACTGCTACGACTACTACTGCTACTACTACCTCTACTACTACTACCACTGCTACCACTACTTGTGTGTGTGGCTTCAGAGCTTCCTCACATGAACATAACAATTATGTAAACTCACAAGAAAAGTAAGTGGTTGTCCAGCTGTGACCTGTGACCTTTGTGAATGGACACAAACGGGTTGTATGAGGTGAGCAGGCAGGAACAATTCAGACAAGGTGACATTATTGCTTGGTTAGTCAAGGTGAGGTATGGCTTGGTTAGTGACAGCTGGGGGCTATGGCTAAACAATGTGTTAAGCTAAATAGCATTTTGTGCAGATTACTGGTATTGCCTGGATGGACATTAGGAAATAAGTTTTCCCTGTCCAGATGGAGCATTTTCTCATTCATTTAACTATAAATGGACATTTAGAAAGAGAAATCTCCCTCTCCAAATAGGGGGTGAAATTAGAGCCAGGCATTGTTGAATTCAGTGATACCCCCAGTCCTGGCTAACCTGCCACGGAGGGCCCCCAAACACTCAACTCCCCTAACCATCTGTGTCTAATACAGCTGTGCTGCGGGAGAAATGTCACGGACTCAAAATCGTTTCTCAAGCTGGGCGAAAAGATGACAACCGTTCATTGGACACAAAGTGCACACTGATTCCATGACGTTGCCTGATCATGTCCAACACTTTTTAAATGTCAAGCACTGCACAACTCCGATAAATATATGCATGCCATTGGAACTGGAATATTTTGCCCATATAATATGACACATTGCATAGTTAGTAACGTAAATTATCAAGTGGATAGCTAACTGTTATATCGATTGGTGGTAGTTGCATCATCCTTTGTTTACGAAGTCTTACCGGGAGACAGACCGGAGGATGATCTGATTGGTTTAGCTTCGGGTCCATGGGGGGGTTGCATACAGGCAGTTCGCCCTTTGTTCCCACCGCTGTCGTGTTGCATATTTGGGTAAAGTATCCAGCCGGTACCGAGTTCATCGGTGGACCTGGATAACCCGGTGCTGAAGAACTCGGTCTTCACTCGGACAAAACTTTCTTCTGCGAACACGACAATCCCCCTACAGCACCTCGACCAGACGCAGGAGAAACGCCTTTGGGCATCTGCATCATTTTAGTAAATTAAAATAACGGCTATTTAAATTAAATATGTTTAGCTAGCAAAGCACGAAGATTCCAGAAATCTGTATTCACGACAGTGAGTGAATAAGAGGAGTTGCTGTCTTTCCGATACGAACTGGAAACGTTATCTCTCAATTCGTAGCTAGCTTGATAAAAGTCAAAAGAAGTTCATAAAAGGTTATTTAGTTAATAATGTACAAAATTCACAAGTGAAATATGCACCAGAGATATCCTTTGCTTGAATATTTTCAATGAAACGACTACTGTAGCTTTGCAACCGATATTATCCTTTGTCCAGTAGAGGAAACGTACACTTTGCCTAATTATTTGAATAGTAAATAAATAAACGATATTTGCAAATATAGTATGAGCAAACTTTTAAGTTTACGTCTTGAGATGCAGATTCCTCCAGAAAAGACAAAGTTTAGAAGGATTCTTAAGATTTTCAGGAGAGGAGATATAGCTACTGTCGGGTTCACTGTCCAGTTAAAAAGTTTAATTGTATATACAAGCGACTTGGAGCTCGGAGGAACTGTTTTTTTTAGCGCCAAATTACGTCCCGCGAAATTTGGATCTCCCGCGGTTAGTGCTCGTCTTTGATTGGTCCAAAGCTCATCGCGATTGTTACAGTCCGTATATATTATGCACATTTTGGATAAAACAGTTGGCGCGGGGCGTGCCCAGCCTTAAAGGAACAGTATGTCCCTTGTAGTCATTTTGAGGGCAAAGTTACCAATTTCGAAACTGAAATTTTACAATAACATGTTTTTATAACACTTACTGATAAGCAGCACGATATCAGGAGCACAAAACACATCTAGATATTATTTCATTTCCTCCTATAGAGTAGAGGCACAATAATTTAAGCCCACTCAACCATTGTGCTTAGACCCCCCACCACTCTCTAAGTTTATCTAATTGTAAGATACTAATTAGAACCAAATCAGCTTTTTAAACAGGGTATTTCAAATCCTCAATCAAACAATCAAGTGAAGTTGTATGTGAATTTTATGTGCAAAAATAAGTTGAATCGAATGACATCTGCTGCTCACTAGTTCACAAAGAGAGAAGGAAACATTCCTTGGAGACATACACCCCCCATCCCTCATTGACCACGCACAAGCTTCCAAATATGACTACAGATGCCCCTGTTCATTATACTTCACATTTCATATGAAGTTCTACTGTCAGGCTGGTTCTAGAGCTGGTTGTGCTGTTTAACCAACTCCTATGTCTATTGTCATGACAACGCCATAGAAGTTGGCTATACAGCACTAGCATCAGGCTATCCCATTGGTGCCTTCCACCTACAGTCAAGATGGTCACAATAGAAGCAATACAGTGAGCCAAATGAGCTCATAAGTGGTCAATTCTCACATCAAGAGTTGATAATGGCCTTGGAGATGTGGTGATGTGTATGTTAGCTTATTGGAGATGTGGTGATATGTATGTATAGCTTATGTGTGCATACATTCAGCTTGCTGCAGTTGGCAGACACCCTGCAGTGACTTTCCCATGCATGTGGTGAGACTAGAAGCAATAGGCTATATGGTCAACTGGAGCAAAACCACAGCCAAATGATTAAACCGAGCAAAACCACAGCCAAAGGATTCAATAGAAGAAGAAGTAAAAAAACACTTGTCCTTTCCTACAGCAGACTTTGCTGATAACTTCTTTATTGAGGAAAAATGTTCTTACTCCGACTTTGATGTGGTTGTCTCACCTAGCAATCTTACTCGTAAGATGAATTAACTAATTGTAAGTCGCTCTGGATAAGAGCGCGTCTGCTAAACTACTCAAATGTAATAACTTATATTATAAACAGCAGCAGGTCTAGGGCTATGGTGTCTGTCTTGTATTGAAATGTATGTGTGTGTGTGTGTGATCTAGTCAGCATGCATGGTCAGTGAAGGTCTGTTAATCTGCTTTTCTGTGTTTGCACCTATTTGCTTTTGCCCCATCATGATGAAATACCTCACAATATGGGGTCAAAATAAACAGAGACAAACACGTGTTGTCAAGCAAGTACCAATACTATGCAGTTGACCTGATTACTTTTATAATGTAATTTGTTACAAAGTCAAAAAAGCAGCAGTTGGCTGTCTCTCAGGCTCATATGAATTCATGCTATATTTTATTTAAAACATGTATGTACAGCACTGCTATAAAACGTTTTTTCTTCTGCTTGGTTTATCTATCTAGAGCTGGTCTTATTCACTAGCAGTATATATATCTCATTCACTAGCAGTTTGTATAGCTCATTCACTAGCAGTATGTATATCTGATAACAGTTACACTCATATATAGAGACTGGAGGTCTTCTAGTTATGGAAAGCTACGGCATTCATTGACATATCATGCAAATATCTCCATCTTGTGGTTCAGTGAGGCATTTTATATACACAGCAATAGCCCAAAGCACTGTAATGATAAAGAGTGATACTATTTATCTACAGAACTGTTATAACACATGTTTAGGTTAGTTTAATTGTGTATTATAAATTCAACAACTGTCCTTGTAAACAAACAATAGGAATAAACAAGAATAAGATATGAGGTTACAAATGTGTGTTAACAGGTTACAAAGTGTGTTAACGGGATACAAATGTGTGTTAAGGGTTACAAATGTGTGTTAACTGGGTTACAAATGTGTGTTAACGGATACAAATGTGTGTTAAGGGGTTACAAATATGTGTTAACAGGTTACAAAATGTGTGTTAACGGGATACAAATGTGTGTTAACGGGTTACAAATGTGTGTTGAGGGTTACAAATGTGTGTTAACGGTTTACAAATGTGTGTTAACGGGTTACAAATGTGTGTTAACGAGATACAAATGTGTGTTAACGGGTTACAAATGTGTGTTAACAGATTACAAATGTGTGTTAACGGGATACAAATGTGTGTTAACGGGTTACAAATGTGTGTTAACGGGTTACAAATGTGTGTTAACGGTTTACAAATGTGTGTTAACGGTTTACAAATGTGTGTTAACGGTTTACAAATGTGTGTTAACGGGTTACAAATGTGTGTTAACGGGGAAGAATGGACGGACCTCCCAGGGGAGAAAGGAAACGAAGAGCCCAAGAAGAAGAAGAGCTCGATTCTCTGGGTGAACGACAAGGTTAAAGATCGATACCAGAAGAATCCTGAGTGCATCATTACAATGAGGAGCACAAAGGAGACAGGCTGGGTGTACAAGGGGGCTGATACAACACCCGAGCGGAGCAGAAGAGACAGAATCTGAGGATCGCTGGACAGATTAGCACATTTAGGCATGACATGCCGGCAACAAATGCAGACACTACACATCCAAGTATAACTGACCAAATTATGAAAGACAAGCATTGTATTTTGAATTCCAGAAAGTGAGTGTGGAAGAGGTGAAAAAACTATTGTTGTCTATCCTGTAACAATGACAAGCCACCGGGTCTGACAACTTGGATGGAAAATTACTGAGGATAATATTGCGGACGGACATTACTACTCCTATTTTTGCCAGTATCTTCAATCTAAGCCTACTAGAAAGTGTGTGCCCCTCAGGCCTGGGGGAAGCAAAGTAATTCCATTACCCAAGAATAGTAAAGCTCCCTTTACTGGCTCAAACAGCCACCAATCAGCCTGTTACCAACCTTAGTAAATCTTTCTGAAAAAATGGTAGTTTGACCAGATACAATGCTATTTCACAGTAAACAAATTGACAACAGACTTTCAGCACGCTTATAGGGAAGGGACATTCAACAAGCACAGCACTTAACACAAATTACTGATGATTGGCTGAGAGAAATTGATGATAAAAAGATTGTAGGGGTTTTGTTAGACATTATCAATCATAGTCTGCTGCTGGAAAACGTGATGTGTTATGGCTTCACACCCCCTGCTATATTGCGTAAAAGAGTTACCTGTCTAACAGAACAAGAGGGTGTTCCTTAATGGAAGCCCTCTCCAAGCATAATCCAGGTAGAATCAGGAATTCCCCAGGGCAGCTGTCTAGGCCCTTACTTTTTCAAACTTTACTCGACATGCCACTGGCTTTGAGTAAGCCAGCGTGTCTATGAATGCAGATGACTCCACACTAGACACGTCAGCTACTACAGTGACTGAAACGCTTAACAAAGAGCTGCAGTTAGGTTTCAGAATGGGTGGACAGCGTAACAACGAGACGATGGGAGACAGGAAGCAAGTACAGGCTGAGGATTTAATAATAAATAGACATGAAATAAAGCAAGAACAGCGTCTGGACGAGAAGAAAAACAACATCAATGCAGAACACAGGGGATCAAACTGAGGAACATACAGATATAGGGGAGGTAATTAAGCAGTGATGAAGTCCAGGTGAGTCAATGAAGCGCTGATGCACGTATCGATGGTGACAGGTGTGCGTAACGATGGTGACAGGTGTGCGTAACGATGGTGACAGGTGTGCGTATCGATGGTGACAGGTGTGCGTAACGATGGGCAGCCTGGCGCCCTCGAGCACCAGGGAGGGGGAGTGGGAGCAGGCGTATATTTTTGAATATTTAAAAAACTAAAAGTATTGTATTTGGGAGAGATCATTCACTAAACCCTAAACCTCAACTAAATCTCGTAATGAATAATGTGGAAATTGAGCAAATTGAGGTGACTGAACTGCTTGGAGTAGCCCTGGATTGTAAACTGTCATGGTCAAAACATGTTGATACAACAGTAGCTAAGATGAGAGAAGTCTGTCCATAATAAAGCGTTGTTCTGCCTTCTAACAACACTATCAACAAGGCAGGTCCTACAGGCTCTAGTTTTGTCGCACCTGGACTACTGTTCAGTCGTGGTGGTCAGGTGCCACAGAAGAGGACTTAGGCAGCATGGCTGGCCCTTGGATGGACACAGAGAGCAAACATGAATAATATCCATGTCAATCTCTCCTGGCTCAAAGTGAAGGAGAGATTGACTTCATCACTAATTGCTTTTGTAAGAAGTGTTGACAAGCTGAATGCATCGAGCTGTCTGTTTAAACTACTGGACACAGCTCGGACACCCATGCATACCCCACAAGATATGCCATCAGAGGTCTCTTCACAGTCCCCAAGTCCAGAACAGACTATGGGAGACACACATTACTACATAGAGCCATGACTACATGGAACTATATTCCACATCAGGTAACTGATGCAAGCAGTAGAATCAGATTTAAAAAACAGATAAAAATGCATCTTACGGAACAGCGGGTACTGTGAAGAGTGTACAGACACACACATACACACACAAAGGCTAGCACACGCACTCTACAATACACGTACATTGTAATATTGTTGTATGGTGGTATTATACATTTTGTATTGTAGATATGTGTGGTGTAATAATGTTATATGATGTACTGTTTTTATATTTTGTTTTATGTGTGATGTAAGGTCTTAATGTATTTGGACCCCAGGAAGAGTAGCTTCTGCCTTGGCAACAGCTAATGGGGATCCATAATAAATACAAATACAGAGTAGGAGAAGGGCCAAAGAAAGAAGCCAA
The DNA here is from genome assembly GCF_020615455.1 of Coregonus clupeaformis. NCBI lineage: Eukaryota > Metazoa > Chordata > Actinopteri > Salmoniformes > Salmonidae > Coregonus > Coregonus clupeaformis. The sequence continues at coordinate 14,510 of NW_025537433.1, forward strand.
TAAGCTCAGGGAGAATAGACAGGGACAGACTGGGACCAGAAAACGCCCTAGAGCGTTTCTAACACACCGACCATTTTTTCCTCGAAGCCCCAAATGTCTTCTTCTTTGTTCTACTTCTAATCATTATTGTTATTTGTGAGCTAATTAAAGTAAGTTTACCTAAATGTGTTGTTTTCCTGTCTCGTTTGAGAAGCCAACCACCAGACCTACTAACATTGTCTCCATGTCACCTCTTACAGTAGCATACATCGACTGTCAAATTGACGGCAGAAGGAATTATGTATTTTCAACGTTTTTGACTGCCTATTACCATATCTATGCTAATCATAGGGCATTGACGCCACAATGTGGCAGGCCAATACAATATAGTCATATAGGGGCAAATTCATGAAACATGATTAACTAACTGTGATGGATGAATATGAATCCATCCCAGATTCCGTGGTAAGCAAAACGGTGAAATCCCAAACTTCAATCGATATATTGTAGGATCATCATCTTGCGAAATGTGCATTGTGCATGGTATTTGGAAAGTGCCGTAACGTGACTTGCAGCATGCACGTTTTGGTTTAACCACTAGGTGTCAGCACATATTCACAAATTACGTCAAGCAGGGGGTTCCTTGTGCTTTACTTGTGGAATTCTAAGTCTCTTAAGAGCGTTTGTCAGTCAAATAGGTATCAATAGCTTTTCATGATTCAGTTCATATGCATACCAATGATCAGTTGCACACATTTGGTACAAAACACACATGCCATTTGAAATAAGAGAAATAGTTACTTTTGCCTTGTTCACATCCAGAAACTGTTTTGCTAACATTGCACTCCTTGTACTGTCACGGTTTCGGCCGAGGCTGCCTCTCTCCCTTGTTCGGGCAGGCTTCGGCGTTCGTTGTCTCCGGAATACTAGCTGCCACCGTTGTATGTTTCATGTTCGTTTGCTTTTGTCTGTTTGTTGTCACACCTGTTCTCGTTTAGCCTAATTAGTGTTCTATAAGTTTCTCGTTGTGTTTGTCTAGTGTTGTGTGTTATTGATTTTGGTCAGTCGTGTGTACGGCTTCATTCTTGTATTTCGCTCGGTTGAGCTTCCCTCCACTGCGTTGGAGTATTACGCACCTGTTTTGTGCGCTTTTGTTTTGTGCGCCTACGTGCGTATTTCGCCTTCGGGCAAGAGTTGTCCTATTTCCGTGTTTGGCGATTACTAAAGTCTGTTGGACTATCCGTCGGTGTCCTGCGTTTGATTCCACCACTGCACCCACCTACAGCACGCGTTGACATGTACTGTGTCATTGTTTAGCATGACAAGGATCTGGTAAGGAGTGGAACGATACCAGGCTAATCCTGACTGTGATGAACACAGTAAAGTACTGTATTTTTGTGCCTGAATGCTGTAATATCATATTAAATATGTTTTACAGCAAGAAATCAGTCCTGTAATAATACAATGGGGCATATAACTGTATTTAAAGGAGCCTACTGTAATCTGACATTACAGAAGCACACTCTGTTGCCAGTAATTCACTGTAAATTTACGATTCTAAATACTCCCTTAAATGTAAGAAAAAATATAATTTGTTTTTTCAAATTCATAACAAAGAACCTGATGGCGTGACTCTGGACAACTCCCTGTCGTTCTCAGCAAGCATCAAAGCAGTGACTCGCTCCTGCAGGTTCCTGCTCTACAACGTCCGGAGAGTTTGACCCTACCTCACACAGGAAGCGCGCAGGTCCTAATCCAGGCACTTGTCATTTCCGTCTGGACTACTGCAACTCGCTGTTGGCTGGGTTCCCTGCTTTTGCCATGAAACCCCTGCAATTTATCCAGAATGCTGCAGCCCACCTGATGTTCAACCTTCCCAAGTTTTCCCATGTCACCCCCGCTCCTCCGCACACTCCACTAAATTCCAGTCGAAGCTCGCATTATTTTCAAGACCCTGGTGCTTGCCTTAAGAACAGCAAGTGGAACTGCACCTCTTTACCTTCAGGCTATACTCAAACCCTACATCCCAACCCGAGCACTCCATTCTGCAACCTCTGGTCTCTTGGCCCTCCCATCAAAGCTCTTCTCTGTCCTGGCACCCCAACAGAGGAACAAGCTTCCCTCTAAAGTCAGGACAGCGGAGTCCCTGTTAAATTTTTCGAAAATGTCTGAAACCCTACCTCTTTGAAGAGTATCTTAAATAACTCTCACGACACCTCCGACGCCAAATTTGATGAACTGACTTGGTGGAAAGGTGGTATCCTATGACGGGTGCAGCCTGTTTAAAGTCACTGAGCTCTTCAGTAAGGCCATTCTACTGTCAATGTTTGTCATGGAGATTGCATGGCTGTGTGCTCGATTTTATACACCTGTCAGCAACGGGTCTGGCTGAAATAGCAGAATCCACTCATTTGAAGGCGTGTCCACATACTTTTGTATATGTAGTGTATATCACCTAGTTGTGAAAACCTGTCTATGACTTCACTCTTTCCCAAGCGCGTTAGTATATCTTTGTCAATTGTCATGATGCATTCTATCTTGGGTCATTGTGCTCCTAAGCCAGGTATGTAGACGTCTTAATGCACTGAAAGATCTCTCACAGCAGCAGCTGCTAACTGGGATGGTCAGCGCGGCCTGTATGATTGCCTTCGGGGATGGGAACATATCAGGGTCTAACAGTTCTCACAGCAGCAGCGGCTAACTGGGATGGTCAGCGCGGCCTGTATGATTGCCTTCGGGGATGGGAACACATCAGGGTCTAACAGTTCTCACAGCAGCAGCGGCTAACTGGGATGGTCAGCGCGGCCTGTATGATTGCCTTCGGGGATGGGAACACATCAGGGTCTAACAGTTCTCACAGCAGCAGCGGCTAACTGGGATGGTCAGCGCGGCCTGTATGATTGCCTTCGGGAATGGGAACATATCAGGGTCTAACAGTTCTCACAGCAGCAGCTGCTAACTGGGATGGTCAGCGCGGCCTGTATGATTGCCTTCGGGGATGGGAACATATCAGGGTCTAACAGTTCTCACAGCAGCAGCTGCTAACTGGGATGGTCAGTGCGGCCTGTATGATTGCCTTCGGGGATGGGAACATATCAGGGTCTAACAGTTCTCACAGCAGCAGCGGCTAACTGGGATGGTCAGTGCGGCCTGTATGATTTCCTTCAGTGATGGAAACATATCAGGGTCTAACAGTTCTCGCAGCAGCTGCTAACTGGGATGGTCAGCATGATTGCCTTCGGGGATGGGAACATATCAGGGTCTAACAGTTCTCACAGCAGCAGCTGCTAACTGGGATGGTCAGTGCGGCCTGTATGATTGCCTTCGGGGATGGGAACATATCAGGGTCTAACAGTTTATATACACAGGACATGTCAGAAGTGGCATCTTTCTTTTGTTGAGAGGTAATGTTTAGCAACAACTATTTCCTTTGGCTTGAGAGGAATATGATACATGTTTGTCTTGTGTGGGCCTCCCCTCTCTCTCTATGTTAATTATAATAATAATAATAATATGCCATTTAGAAGACGCTTTTATCCAAAGCGACTTACAGTCATGCGTGCATACATTTTTGTGTATGGGTGGTCCCGGGGATCGAACCCACTACCTTGGCGTTACAAGCGCCGTGCTCTACCAGCTGAGCTACAGAGGACACCTGAGGACCAGTGCTGCCCAACCCTCTTCCTGGAGATCCACCGTCCTGTAGGTCCTCAGCCCAACCCCAACTCAGCACATCTGATTTAGCTAGTTAAGGTCTTGTTGAGCAGCTAATAAGTAGAATCAGGTGTGTTGAATTAGGGCTGGACTGAAAACCCACAGGACGGCAGATCCCCAGGAAGAGGGTTGGGCAGCCCTGGTTAAGACTATACAATGATCATTACCAGCTAAGGCAGTCAATGTTCTGTTTACAATGCAAATACATTCATACAGACACACACACACACACACACACACACCTGGCCACTTTAGCAACCAGAGCCTGCTATTATTGCTATGACAACTCCATGGTAATGTAAGATACTGCCATGGTTACAAAAAGGGATTAATTTCTTTAACACTTCAAATCTCCAACTGAAATTAAAACACCAAATCACCTCTTCTGTATGACCTGCACAGTAAGTCAGCATTCCCCAACTCCGGTCCTCCAGTTTTCCCCAACAGTACATATTTTTCTTATGGCCCCAGACAAGCACACCTGATTCTACTCGTCAACTAATCATCAAGCCCTTGATAAGTTGAATCAGGTGTTTTTGTCCCTGGCTACAACAAAAATGTGTACCGTTGGGGGTACTGGAGGACCCGGAGTTGGGAACTGCTGCAGTATTTTACACTATATTCTTTTAACACTAGACAAGGGCTGTCCAACCCTCTTCCTGGAGATCCACCGTCCTGTAGGTCCTCAGCCCAACCCCAACTCAGCACATCTGATTTAGCTAGTTAAGGTCTTGTTGAGCAGCTAATAAGTAGAATCAGGTGTGTTAAATTAGGGCTGGACTGAAAACCCACAGGACGGCAGATCGCCAGGAAGAGGTCTGGGCAGCCCTGCACTAGGCTATATGCCTATGGATGTGTAGCTAGCTATGTAGCCGATCTGTGTATGGACCCTAAAACGTTTGGTATAAATATTAGTTCAGAACCTAGCTATGAACCTCAGCTATCATAGCCGGTTGTATCAACTTCAAAACAGTCTGAATGACATTAATGAAGCCTATGGATTGAGTAGAATATAATATAACTTTGTGCCAAGGATGCAAGTTGTATATACATGTAGTTAAAACCATGCATGAGATCACCACATTGTAGCCTGTACATTTAATATATTCACTGATCATGTACTCTACCTTGGCAAATAAAGGTGCAGTTCAGGTATGAATGTCTGTGAGACATTTAGTCATATCCAATACCAGGAGTATCAAACTCCAGTCTTTTGAATGATGCTGTGTCTGCATGTATGTGTTACAATTATACACTTCAACAGTGTTTACTGTGGGCCCCGTGTAGCTCAGTTGGTAGAGCATGGCGCTTGCAACGCCAGGGTTGTGGGTTCGGTTTCCACGGGGGGCCAGTATGAAAATGTATGCACTCACTAACTGTAAGTCGCTCTGGATAAGAGTGTCTGCTAAATGACTAAAATGTAAAATGTTTACCAATCCTGGTCCTGGGACATCAATGGTTAAATCAAATCAAATGTTATTGGCCACATGCGCCAAATACAACAGGTGCAGACATTACAGTGAAATGCTTACTTTGAGCCCTTAACCAACAGTGCATTTATTTTTTATAAAAAAGTAAAATAAAACAAAAAAGTGTTGAGAAAAAAAGAGCAGAAGTACAATAAAATAACAGTAGGGAGGCTATATATACAGGGGGGTACCGGTGCAGAGTCAATGTGCGGGGGCACCGGCTAGTGGAGGTAGTTGAAGTAATATGTACATGTAGGTAGAGTTAAAGTGACTGCATAAATAATTAACAGAGTAGCAGCAGCGTAAAAATATGGGGTGGGGGGCAGTGCAAATAGTCCGGGTAGCCATGATTAGCTGTTCAGGAGTCTTATGGCTTGGGGGTAGAAGCTGTTGAGAAGTATTTTGGACCTAGACTTGGCACTCCGGTACCGCTTGCCGTGCGGTAGCAGAGAGAACAGTCTATGACTAGGGTGGCTGGAGTCTTTGACAATTTTGAGGGCCTTCCTCTGACACCACCTGGTATAGAGGTCCTGGATGGCAGGAAGCTTGGCCCCAGTGATGTACTGGACCGTACGCACTACCCTCTGTAGTGCCTTGCGGTCGGAGGCCAAGCAGTTGCCATACCAGGCGGTGATGCAACCAGTCAGGATGCTCTCGATGGTGCAACTATGCAATAGACTAGAAACATGATTTAACTAGTTTAAAAGGCTGATTTGTAATTCATATACAGAAACAGAATTTAGAAAAACAGTACACTACACTTCTTATGCATCATGTAAATACTCTAAAACCGGTTTATCTCAATATCTAATTTCCTTCATCTGCATTGATCTGAGGACACAGGATATGTGTAGTATTTCATCAAACGAGAGACTTATTTTCAACCAGTAGAGAATGTGAACCGCTTTATTGATAGAAGTTAATTATCCAAGTGTTATAAATATATAATACATGCATTATAAATATTATAATTTAAATACAAGTTCAATCTGTACTTCAGTGCACATCTGGTGTGCATTATAAAAACAGAGGAAGAAAGAGGAGGTGGGTAGAGAGGTGTGAGAACGAGTGTAAAAGACAGAAAGGGAAAGCGGTAAGAATGGAGGAGCAGGGAAGGCAGCATATGATTAATGAATTACAGTGCTACTAAACTTCATATTCTCTCAATTCATCACAATTACATAAATGTCTCTTAACCAGCCTTGGACCCCCAGTTGGCCCAAGAGCGGTTGAGGTGGCGATGACAGGACTGGGGGTTGGCATCCTCTTTCACATCAAAACACACCTGCAGACGAGAGACAGCATGATTAAGCCTTGTGTTCTTTTATTCTAACACTGTCCGTCATCATAATCATCAGGAGGTGAAATGCAAAATTCACCCTGGATCATTAACTCTGGGACTACTACATCTCTATCTGTATTTCAATGTAAAGCATCTCTTTAATAATACTTCCTGTTGACCCGAACAAGTGACCTCTCACCTCTGATCATGCTGTGCCCTATATGTAGCCAGTTCAGATGTGGGAGGGGTTCACCGACACAGCTGATATAACCTAGAGGATTTAGGGAGAAGACGGATGAAGTGAAGGAGAGAGACTGTTATGGAGAAAATAAGGTAGTTAAAGAGACAGTGTTCAACAGGAATCTCTGTGCCTCACCTGGTGTCCACACTAAGTGGCTGCAGAGTACTTTATACTGAAAAACATGCAGACACACGAGGACAAACAATATAGCGTAGTTATATAAATAGAAATAATGAAGTGTCTTACTATTCGCCATGGTTGGTCCTCTTGCCTATTCTTTGAAGGTGGAAGGAGCCACAGTTATACACCTGAGCCTGCTTACTGCACATGACAATCCATCAACCAGATTGATACACGAGTGTGTAGGTGTGGGTTATATCACCCTTACCTGAACAGCACCCTCACCTGAGAAGTAGAAATCAAAGGGAAAGAAACTGGGAATTGAATAACTACAGTTGACATAGCTAAGTAAATGGAAGAATACTCTTATTGCCATGTGGATGGCTCTTAAAAGAGCCTTTGGTTGTGCATAGTGTAGTCTATGGTGTTGTCAGGGAACAGCACCCTCTTCGAAAGAAGTAGGAGGGAAAGATCTCCCGCACACGGATTACCTCCCGCGCTGTGTTGTTGGCCCCCATCCTTGAAACATCCTGCAGAGCAGCAGACCTCTCCTCTGGCACATGGCGGCGAGCTGCAGGTTCCCTCCTGGTCCATGAAGTTATGCAGGACACAGGTAGCCTTCACACGCCTGAATTCCCCCCAGGAGGCAGTCCCAGATGGCCCTGGTCACCCAACCTTGCAGTGCCCTACACAGTAACTGTAGGCAATCGTTTTAAAGGAATCTCCAGTTACAAGGTATCTGTAGGAATATGGAAGATAATGTCATTATTAGACTTTTACATTACCAGGTCATTGTGGATTACTAAAGTATAATATCCCTAATAACAAATCATGATAACATTGGATAGATAGATGCATGTGTAGCATGTGACAACAGCAGGATCATATCAAGGATAGCATCACAAATGAATACATAAATATAACTTGAAGCTTGATGATGAGTTGATCATTTTAAAACAGCTGTGTAGCACTAAGGCAAAAACAACAATGTGCACCCCTTTGAGTCCCCAGGACCAGGACTGAGAACCACTGCTCTTCATTGGGACCTCTTCATCTGCAGACAAGCTTTCACAGCTCTCTGTATCTGAGGACAGAAAACCTCACAAGAAACTGACTTCATTATATTCAAATTACACAGCACTGAATATTATGTTACTATTATCTCCGTCCTCACTTCTATGGACTGGAACTATACAAAAGTACCTGCCCTATCCAGAACACCCTACTCTCTCACTTTGACAGTTGCGGCTGCTATCCGTTCACCCTCCTCCATGGCAGTTAGCTAGCTAACGTTACCTACAAATGCATTTGGAGTTTGTTTTTTACAATGATAATTACATCAAGATAGCTAGCTAATAAAGTTAGGTAGCTGGTGGTATTTAATTCACTTAGCTAGCTAGCTATATAGCATGTCAAGTTGGCTAGTTAGCTAGCTAACTAACGTTACGTTAGCAGCTCATTTGAGTTAGCCTGCACTGTAGCTAGTTAGCTAATAATATATCGTTTTTTTTCCATTTTCGAAATGCATTTACTTAACTTTACTTGAATAGGTTCTCCCAGCCATGTGGACGATTGTAAACAAGGAAGCAGAGTTTGTTTGTCCCCGGAGCGGTTTAGAGCAGGGTTCTTCAATTCCGGTCCTGGAGGGCCGAAACACTTCTGTTTTTCATTTCTACCTGGTAGTTAATATCACTCACCTGGTGTCCCATGTCTGAATTAGCCCCTGATTAGAAGGAGAGGATGAAAAACAGAGGTGTTTCGGCCTTCCAGGACCGGAATTGAAGAACCCTGGTTTAGAGCATATTACTATTTACGTGTAAATAAATTCATGAAATGGAGAATGGATTACACCATTTGCTCATTTAATATTCATACAAATTCGCTATGCTGAAATCTTGACGCACAATCGAACGTGCTGCTGTATGCTGCTAGCGACGCTGAACAGTTTGTTCAAGTTCACGCCAAAGGAGGGTAAAAATAGAGACGAGCTCAGCCATCCACAAAAAGAGTTGCGTGCTTCAATTAGGTTTAATGGCGGTTGGCATCCAATTTGTTGCATTACCGCCACCTACTAGACTGGAGTACAACTCCCTTATATTTTGCTTGAAAAATAAAATAACCCGGCGCGCGCAATGAAACAATTTCACGCACGTCACAATACGATTGGGGACTATTTCAGGTTGGGAGGTTTTTTTTTACATGACACATGGGGCGGGTTCTAACGAGTATTCAGGCTGATGATTGGAGTATTCATTGCAGTGCGGTATGCAGTGTAGGCACCATCCAATGAAATCTATGCCCAGCTGTAGAGGTGGAGCCTCCCGAAAAGATCTGGTGAAAAACTTCCACTTCCACTGAGTAGGAGTTTAAAATTGCCTCATTAGGCGACAACTTTGACAGAAGAAGGCAGAGTTCGTCTCTCAATTTCAAAAGAAATATGAAAATACTTGGGTTTCTTCTTCTATGGCTAGGTATCACCACAGGTAACCTATTCATTATATTAATTATATTGTGTGGAGGAATCACTTTTGATTTTGGACATTTACTCTAGAAATAATACTTTGTGCACATAACACGGGTAATTGGAAAAGTTTTGAGTTTAGGCAGCAAATGACTTACTGACTCAATTTGTACATTAATGTCAAATGACTGTCAGTGAAATGCTAAATGTGATCTTTGTCCTCTCTCATTAGGAATCAGGGGGGAACCTTCAGTGGACCAGTATGGGTTGAAGGGGGGTTCAATATGTCTGGCTGTTCCAGAACCTCCTGAGATGATCAAAGGACTTAAATGGATGAGGAACAGTGATGTAATAGTTGGAGTCAAAGAGATCTCTCCTAAATACAAGGAGAAGGTGGACTATAACGACGCAAACCATTCTCTGTGCATTAAGAATCTGTTGAACACAGACAGTGGAATTTACAAGGCAAACTACCGGAAAAAATGGAATGAATCAACTACTACATATAGACTATTAGTGCAGGGTGAGTTTTCTAAGGTTTCAGTTCTGGTAATTTTGCCGTACATTTAATGTGTCTGATTAGGTTCAATAATGCATGTAGGCCTAATAAGGTTTTTGTGCTGGTAGTTGTCTTTTTGTTTATTTAATACAATTATAGTCTCTAGACCACTCATGGATGTAGGGATCTCTTTCCCAACTCCATTGGTTCTTGTAGATCATGTTCCCAAACCAGTTATGGATGTCACGTCTCTCTTCAACACAAGTGTGGGACTCTGTGACGTCACAGTGAACTGTTCAGTTAAAGATGGCTGGATGTTGTCTGTCTGTGGCGGGGGTCAGTGTACACGGTCACAACAGTTACTGTCTCTGTCTGGGGACAACATCACCATCTCCAATGGCAACGGGACTATCCAATGCACCACCAGCAACCACGTCAGCACACAGACCATCTCTCAACCCATGGAGGACTGTAAGTACCATTTAGCCGTCACCTTCACTGCATACCTCTAACACTGTTTAATAACCTACTAATAATATAATATGAATAAAAGTTAAATTTATCGGCATTAAAAATAAAATATGACCAAAGGTTTGATATCATGATTGTAATTCTTCTCTAGTTAAGATTGGAATAATTCTGCCTGTATGAAACTATTATCTTATGAACATCTTTCTTCATCTGTGTGTGTGTGTGTGTGTGTGTGTGTGTGTGTGTGAACAGGTAGTGGTGAGGATGGGAAAGCCATTGTGGGTAGTGTTATTGTTGTATTATTAGTTGCTGTACTATGTGTTGGATGCATCATACATGCCAGAAAAAGGAAAATCCCTAAAGAACAACATTCACTAGAAGAGGTACCTGCTCTTTCATTAATTAATCTATGCATTATATAAGTCAATAGTTTTAAAGAACGATAATTTGAATAATTTAAATGTTCTAATGTTTCATCTCCAAACAGGACATTGTTCCAAGAGTTTACAACTCAGTGAACACTTCACCAGGGAGAGAGGCCAGAACCACAGCACTCTCCTGGCCAGAACCACAGCACTCTCCTGTCCAGAACCACAACACTCTCCTGACCAGAACCATAGCACTCACCTGTCCAGAACCACAGCACTCTCCTGGCCAGAACCACATCACTCTCCTGACCAGAACCACAGCACTCTCCTGGCCAGAACCACAGCACTCTCCTGGCCAGAACCACAGCACTCTCCTGGCCAGAACCACAGCACTCTCCTGACCAGAACCACAGCACTCTCCTGGCTAGAACCACAGCACTCTCCTGGCCAGAACCACAGCACTCTCCTGACCAGAACCACAGCACTCTCCTGACCAGAACCATAGCACTCACCTGTCCAGAACCACAGCACTCTCCTGGCCAGAACCACAGCACTCTCCTGACCAGAACCACAGCACTCTCCTGGCCAGAACCACAGCACTCACCTGGCCAGAACCACAGCACTCTCCTGACCAGAACCACAGCACTCACTTGGCCAGAACCACAGCACTCACCTGGCCAGAACCACAGCACTCTCCTGGCCAGAACCACAGCACTCTCCTGGCCATAACCACAGCCCTCTCCTGCGATGCACTGTCTACTTCACTGTGAAGAACCAGCACCAGCAGAACACCTCCAAGTTGAAACAGGAAGCGCATCATCAGACATGAGAGTAGAAGCACAGAAAAGGTGGACCTCTGAGGTCACATCATACAGTTCAAGACATTACACAGAAACTGTGGGACTATTGCACCACCCAGTGGACATGAATCAAATAATACCAGCAGAGTAAACCTGTGCGCTTCATTCATCAACATGTCATAAAGTTGTTTTATACAAAAATCTTTATATGTGCTAGTATGTTATTACTATACCACAGAGCCCACATTTTCCTAGATTTGTGGCCAATCCCAAATTAACCCCTAGCTCAGGCTTACGCCCTATAAATTGTAGAATCAGATAGTTGTACCAGTCAGCAATAATATGGTATTAGTTCCACCTACCCATCATTGTTGTGTATATGAGAGGGCAGCCTTGACCTACTCAGGCCACCGTAGACGGATTCTTTGACACATTTTATCAAGCCATCAAAGGAAAACGTGTTTATATCAATAATATTTTTAACTGGAACAGAAGTATTTATTGTCTCTGTAACAATAACCTACTACTTTTTAGTGTGCCTTGTCCTTCCTCTGAATTTGGAAGATACCGGTAGCTATTAGTTACCATACCCTATAATGTTGGAACATGCTACATAGAGATGTTAAACGTATACTTCATTCTTCTGTGGTACTTGAAAGGGGCAATCTAGGATTCATAAAACAAGAAAATGGTCACCATAGCATTAGCAATTAGAATGATAGGATATTGTTCAATTTAATAGGATCTCTATGGCGGTCACCCGTCACTTGTTTTGGTAAACAATTGAGGAATAGGGCTGGAGAAATGTAACTACTCTCAAATGTATAGGCTGAGCTATGGATGGAAGACTGACCATCCATGATATCAACATGATAGTTTTAACCATGTTTAACCATGTTTGTTTGCAATTACATTGTTTACCAACAATGGAGTAAAGCAGCTGATATTTTGGGTTGTGATGGGGTACGGCAGTTACATTGAGCTCACGAGGCATCAACCTGAACTTGCGCTTTTTTGTAAGATCATTTTTGTATCTCGGCCTTCTTGATTTTTCTCCTTTGATGACCTGTTGACCTGTTGAATGTGCAGCCTTGAAAGACCCTGTAAGAAGTGTGAATGATGTACACATACCTTGCCGAGTGGCGCAGTGGTCTAAGGCAGCTGTGCCACTAGAGATCCTGGTTCGAATCCAGGCTCTGTCGTAGCCGGCTGCAACCGGGAGACCCATGGGGCGGCGCACAATTGGCCCAGCGTCGGCCAGGGTAGGGGAGGGAATGGCTGGCAGGGATGTAGCTCAGTTGGTAGAGCATGGCGTTTGCAACGCCAGGGTTGTGGGTTTGATTCCCACGGGGGGTATGAAAAATAAATTACAAAATGTATGCACTCACTAACTGTAAGTCGCTCTGGATAAGAGCGTCAGCTAAATGACTAAAATGTAAAATATCTGTTGACTGTGAATTTACCTGACCTCTGAACCTTACATCGTAATGTTTAAAATAACTATTTGATACATCCACCCCTGAACTGTGTTACGAATGAATGGAAGTGAAAACGGTGAAAAAACTAATAAATATACATATTTAAAAAGTCTGATTTAACCACTAGATGTCAGCACATATTCAAAAAAATGTCAGTGGACGAGGGGCCCAGTTCTTTATATCAGTGGTAATCTCAAAGGACATTTTCATGTCTTCTAAAAGCATTTACCAGCAAAACAGTATAAATAGCTTTTTAAGATTCTCGTCACTTTATATCCATATCAATAACCAGTTGCACACTTTTGGAACACAATGCAGTTGGAAATAGTAAAAATCCCCATTTTATCCGTTTACCTGGGTCACATCCTGAGTCTGATACAGATATAGAAGAAGGTCATTGATAGAGAATAATGTTTGTTCTATGAGCTAATATCTAAGAGTCTTTGCTGTGTGGGTTGTGTTGCCGTGTGGGTTGTCCCCAGGAGGGTCTGATAGCTCTGCTAGATACCATGTTTAGCCAGCAGGTGACTCACGTCCAGAGTGTATTATCTCTGAGGTATCCAAGCTCCTCTATGGTTTACACCAGGGCTGCCCAACCCTCTTCCTGGAGATCTGCCATCCTGTGGGTTTTCAGTCCAACCCTAATTCAACACACCGGATTCTATTTATTAGCTGCTCAACAAGACCTTAACTAGCTAAATCAGATATGCGAAATTAGGGTTGGACTGAAAACCTACAGGACAGTGTTTTTTTCCTGGCAAAAAATTTTTCCCTGCTAAAATTACCCCAACAACAAACAAAAAAACGTATGAGTAGGCTTTGTAATGTTTCTAAAACAATAAATGTATTACTAGTAAGAAGTAATGTGGTATAGGTTACGACCGGGAGACTCATGGGCTGCGCACAATTGGCCCAACCCAAAATTGTCCACCTGCCCCTTCAAGTGCTGGGAGGTTACCATGGTAGCGCTGAGCCTGTCCGATTGAGTCTGACTCATAGAGCCTCTACTCTTCCCTAGCAGTTGAACATAGAAAAACAAGTAGCGTCACCGCCTGTCCGATTGATTCTGACTCATAGAGCCTCTACTCTTCCCTAGCAGTTGAACATAGAAAAACAACCTAGCTTGTGAACAAAACATTCTAAATATCCAAGGACAAAGTAAATTCACTTTTATGCTGTGCGCGCACAGCCCCCAGACAGGCAGCGTCGCAGCGCGAGGTGGAATAGGCCATATAGGATTCGTAGTTCTTTGACTTTGTGCGATTAATTTACCACCTATGCAGTGGCGATTTTAGCATGTAAATCGTGGTGGGGCAAACAACAAAAAAAGTGGGATGCATGCCAGCAAAGCCACTACACAACACAACACTAAACAATACATTAATTGCACTATAACGGTGACAAGCGGTGCCCACAAACTGTTAGGGCCTACTTAAAGCTGTCCCAACAGCAGTCCCAACACCTTACCACTGCTACACCTGGCTATCAGCGGAGCCTTGTCTGGCAGCCTCATTTATTGCCTTTGAAAAAACATAGCTGATATTTATTTTATTTTTATTTCACCTTTATTTAACCAGGTAAGCCAGTTGAGAACAGGTTCTCATTTACAACTGCGACCTGGCCAAGATAAAGCAAAGCAGTGCAATAAAAACAACACAGAGTTACATATGGGGTAAAAAAAAAACATAAAGTCAGAAATACAACAGAAATATATATACAGTGTGTGCAAATGTAGCAAGTTATGGAGGTAAGGCAATAAATAGGCTATAGTGCAGAAGAATTACAATAGTATTAACACTGGAATGCTAGATGTGCAAGAGATTATGTGCAAATAGAGATACTGGGGTGCAAAAGAGCAAAATAAATAACAATATAGGGATGAGGTAGTTGGGTGGGCTAATTTCAGATGGGCTGTGTACAGGTGCAGTGATCGGTAAGGTGCTCTGACAACTGATGCTTAAAGTTATTGAGGGAGAAAAGAGTCTCCAGCTTCAGAGATTTTTGCAATTCGTTCCAGTCATTGGCAGCAGAGAACTGGAAGGAATGGCGGCCAAAGGAGGTGTTGGCTTTGGGAATGACCAGTGAGATATACCTGCTGGAGCGCAGACTACGGGTGGGTGCTGCTATGGTGACCAATGAGCTAAGATAAGGCAGGGATTTGCCTAGCAGTGATTTATAGATGGCCTGGAGCCAGTGGGTTTGACGACTTGAACATGTAGTGAGGACCAGCCAACAAGAGCGTACAGGTCACAGTGGTGGGTAGTGTATGGGGCTTTGGTGACAAAACGGATGGCACTGTGATAGACTACATCCAATTTGCTGAGTAGAGTGTTGGAGGCTATTTTGTAAATGACATCGCGAAGTCAAGGATCGGTAGGATAGTCAGTTTTACGAGGGCATGTTTGGCAGCATGAGTGAAGGAGGCTTTGTTGCGAAATAGGAAGCCGATTCTAGATTTAACTTTGGATTGGAGATTCTTTATGTGAGTCTGGAAGTTGAGTTTACAGTCTAACCAGACACCTAGATATTTGTAGTTGTCCACATACTCTAGGTCAGACCCGTCGAGAGTGGTGATTCTAGTCGGGTGGGCGGGTGCTAGCAGCGTTCGATTGAAAAGCATGCATTTAGTTTTACTAGTGTTTAAGAGCAGTTGAAGGCTACTGAAGGATTGTTGTATGGCATTGAAGCTCGTTTGGAGGTTTGTTAACACAGTGTCCAATGAAGGGCCAGATGTATACAAAATGGTGTCGTCTGCGTAGAGGTGGATCTGAGAGTCACCAGCAGCAAGAGCGACATCATTGATATACACGGAGAAAAGTGTCGGCCCAAGAATTGAACCCTGTGGCACCCCCATAGAGACTGCCATAGGTCCAGACAACAGGCCCTCCGATTTGAACACACTGAACTCTATCTGAGAAGTAGTTGGTGAACCAGGCGAGGCAGTCATTTGAGAAACCAAGGCTATTTAGTCTGCCAATAAGAATGCGGTGGTTGACAGAGTCGAAAGCCTTGGCCAGGTCGATGAAGACGGCTGCACAGTACTGTCTATTATCAATCGCGGTTATAATATCGTTTAGGACCTTGAGCGTGGCTGAAGTGCACCCGTGACCAGCTCGAAACCGGATTGCATAGCGAGAAGGTACAGTGGTATTCGAAATGGTCGATGATCTGTTTGTTAACTTGGCTTTCAATACTTTCGAAAGGCAGGGGCAGGATGGATATAGGTCTGTAGCAGTTTGGATCTAGAGTGTCACCCCCTTTGAAGAGGGGGATGACCGCGGCAGCTTTCCAATCTCTGGGGATCTCAGACGTTATGAAAGAGAGGTTGAACAGACTAGTAATAGGGGTTGCGACAATTTCGGCGGCTAGTTTTAGAAAGAAAGGGTCCAGATTGTCTAGCCCAGCTGATTTGTAGGGGTCCAGATTTTGCAGCGCTTTCAAAACATCAGCTGTCTGAATTTGTGTGAAGGAGAAGCGGGGGGCATGGGCAAGTTGCAGCAGAGGGTGCAGAGTTGGTGGCCGGGTTAGTGGTAGCCAGATGGAAAGCATGGCCAGCTGTAGCAAAATGCTTGTTGAAATTCTCGATTATTGTAGCTTTATCGGTGGTGATAGTGTTTCCTAGCCTCAGTGCAGTGGGCAGCTGGGAGGAAGTGCTCTTATTCTCCATGGACTTTACAGTGTCCCAAAACTTTTTTGGAGTTAGTGCTACAGGATGCAAATTTCTGTTTGAAAAAGTTAGCCTTTGCTTTCCCTGACTGCTTGTGTATATTGGTTCCTAACTTCCCTGAAAAGTTGAATATCGCGGGGCTATTTGATGCTAATGCTGTACGCGCAGGATGTTTTTGTGCTGGTCAAGGGCAGTCAAGTCTGAGGAGAACCAGGGGCTATATCGGTTCTTAGTTCTGTATTTTTGAATGGGGGCATGTTTATTTAAGATTGAGAGGAAATTACTTTTAAGGAACAACCAGGCATCCTCTACTGACGGAATGAGATCAATATCCATCCAGGATACCCGGGCCATGTCAATTAGAAAGGCCTCCCTCGCTAAAGTGTTTTAGGGAGCGTTTTGACAGTGATGAGGGGTGGTCGGTTTGACCGCGGACCCGCTACGGACGCAGGCAATAAGGCAGTGATCGCTGAGATCCTGGTTGAAGACAGCTGAGGTGTATTTGGGTATGTTAGTCAGGATGATATCTATGAGGGTACCCATGTTTACGGATTTAGGGTTGTACCTGGTAGGTTCGTTGATAATTTGCGTGAGGTTGAGGGCATCTAGCTTGGATTGTAGGATGGCTGGGGTATTAAGCATATCCCAATTTAGGTCACCAAGCAGTACAAACTCTGAGGATAAATGGGGGGCAATCAATTCACATATGGTGTCCAGGGGCACAGCTGGGGGCTGAGGGGGTCTGTAGCAAGCGGCAACAGTGAGAGACTTATTTCTGGAAAGGTGGATTTTTTAGAAGTAGATGCTCAAACTGTTTGGGCACAGACCTGGATAGTATGATGGAGCTCTGCAGGCTATCTCTACAGTAGATTGCAACTCCACCCCTTTGGCAGTTCTATCTAGATGGAAAATGTTATAGTTGGGGATGGAAATTTCAGAATTTTTTGGTGGCCTTCCTGAGCCAGGATTCAGACACTGCTAGAACATCAGGGGTTGGCAGAGTGTGCTAACGCAGTGAATAACTCAAACTTAGGAAGTAGACTTCTGATATTTATGTGCAAGAAACCAAGACTTTTTGCGTATTACAGAAGTCATCAAATGATAGCGCCTGGGGAGTAGGAGTGATACTGAGGGCTGCAGGGCCTGGGTTAGCCTCTACATCACCAGAGGAACAGAGGAGGACTAGAATAAGGATACGGCTAAAGGCTTTAAGAACTGGTCTTCTAGTGCGTTGGGTACATAGAATAAAGGGGGCAGATTTCCTGGTGTTATAGAAAAGATTCAGGGCATTATGTACAGACAAGGATATGGAAGGATATGAGTAAAGTGGAGGTAAACCTAAGCTTGGGTAACAATGAAAGAGATAGTATCTCTAGAGGCATCAATTGAGTCGGTCTCTGAGTGTATGGGGGGAGGGACAAAGGAGCTATCTAAGGCAGGTTTAGCTAGGCTGGGGTCTACAGTGATATAGTACAATTAGAAATAACTTGAAACAACAATAAACTAACCATGTTTGGGCTGAGGCTAAACATAAACAGGATGTAGTACCGTAAAAAGGAACAGTCCAGCAGATATCAGCTGTATAGCTGAGTTATCATAAGGTCCGGTGGTGAAGCACTTGTGAGTAAGAGGCCACGGATAGCGTGTGCTAGCGGGCCAGGGCTAGCAGATGGATAGAATCTTCGTGGTTAACGTCGTAACCACATCAGACGATTTCGTCGGCAGACGAATGGCTGACTTTCTTAAACAAATGTGGTTTCTACTGATAATTGAGATGTACAAACTATGGCATAAGGGGATGACAAGCTGATAAGAGGCAATCCGTAATTTCAATTAAGACATTAATGAGCGAGGTAGGACGGAGGAAGTCAATATTACTATTTGTTTAGCACTTTTGAAATGTACAGCGACAGAATTCAGAACATGGGCTGTTCTTAGTGTTCTTCCTGTACACCAAGTCAGAACCATAGGATAAAAAAGGGGACATATAAGCAGACAATGAAAGCTCTTACAATATTCGATTATTACATTTCTCTAAAACAGGCTATAGGCTACATGTGCATCACAAAGTCAGAACAGTATGCTATATGCCTCGTGTACACTAGCACACGGTGCCGCGCGGTGAAACACCGCTTCACATTCATTTTCATTGGAAGGAAAGCGGTGATAAGCGGTGAGGGCGGGGACCGTTGGGCGGCGCGAACGTGGCGTGGGAGGCGGTGAAAAAGTTCAACATTTCCCAACTTTATGCAAATCACCAGAGGCGACCGCTGTGGTTCCCATTACGAATTTTACGCAATGGGACCCAACGCTGGAGACTTTCTTCAGCAAACATGGCTGACAAACATATTAGGACGGAAGCAAATGTAAGTAATTATAACGTCATATGGAATCATGCAAAAAAATGTACAGTTGAGAGGAATATATGTTTGTTAATGTAGAGACAAACGATTATGCATATTTTTTTGTCAAAGTTAATTTACGAAAATCTTTATTTAGAAAGCTAGCTGACTAGCTATTGAAATTAGTGTTGTTTTATTCTCCACTGCTTATTATGCAGTGGAGGATAAAAAATACCTGTATGCCTATGGATGTGTAGCTAGCTATGTAGCCGATCTGTGTATGGACCCTAAAACGTTTGGTATAAATATTAGTTCAGAACCTAGCTATGAACCTCAGCTATCATAGCCGGTTGTATCAACTTCAAAACAGCCTGAATGACATTAATGAAGCCTATGGATTGAGTAGAATATAATATAACTTTGTGCCAAGGATGCAAGTTGTATATACATGTAGTTATTACCATGCATGAGATCCCCACATTGTAGCCTATGCATTTAATATATTCACTG
>NW_025537434.1:0-33907 GCF_020615455.1 Coregonus clupeaformis
GGTAGGGTTGTAACCGCAGGCAGAACAGTTGAAATTGGAATAGCAGCACATTTTTGACTAGACAGTAACACAGTATGCCTCGGCAGTCCTGACGATGCAGGTCCTAGGGCCTAGGGTTTCAGAGAGAAAGAGAGGAAACGAGAGAATTAGAGAGGAGTTGACATGAATTCACACAGGGACACTGGAGCAAAACAGGAGAAGTAAAAGGTAGCAAACTAACCAACCCCAGCCCCCCACACACAAACTAATGCAGCATAAATACTGGGAGGCTGAGACAGGTAAACTGAGACACTGTGGTCCCATCCGAAGAAATCACGTGACAGAAGAGATATAACTCAATGACTCTAACAAAGCACAGCCCTCGCACTCACCAGAGACATCCCCAACCACCAACATACAACTGGAGACAAGGCCGAGTATAGACGGCTGGAGGTTCACACACAAACCAAGGGGGAAACAACCCAGCACAGTGTGGAAGATCACGTCAGTAACTCAACCCACTCAAGTGACGCACCCTCCTAGGGACGGTGGCAAAGAGCACCAGCAAGCCAGTGACTCAGCCCCTGTAACAGGGTTAGAGTGGTGAGAATCTCTGTTATGGAGAGAGGGGAAACTGCTCACAGAGACAGTAAGGGCTGTTCGCTCCAGTTTCTCTCCGCTCACCTTCACACCCTGGGCCAGACTACACTCAATCATAAGGACTCTATCAAGAGATAAGTTTCAGTAAAGACTTAAAGGTTGAGATCTATTCATGCATCTCACACATGGGTAGGGCAAACTGTTCCATAAAAATGGGAGATCTATAAGAGAAAGCCTGCCTCCCGCCGGTTTGTTTAGAAATTCTAGGACAATTAGGAGGCTCCAAGGCCTTGGTGACCGAAAGGCATTTATTGGTATGTGTGTGAGGACCAACTCGGAAAGATAGGTAGGAGCAAGCCCATGTAACGCTTTATAGGTTAACAGCAAACTCAGAAATCAGCTCTGCCTTAACTATGGGTGTAGGGGGGTTGCACTGGGAGGTAATCATGATCAAATTTCTTGGTTCTAGTCAGGATTTAGCAGTTTATTTAGCACTAACTGAAGTTTATTTAGTGCGTTATCGGGCAGCTGAAAGTAGAGCATTGCAGTAGTTCAACCTAGAAGTAAATAAACGCATGGATTGAATTTTTCTGCATCATTTTTTGACAGAAAATTTTGTGAATTTTTGCAATGTTACGTAGATGGAAAAAAGGTTTGAAACAGTTTGATATGTCTGCAAAAGAGAGATCAGGGTCAAGAGTGAAAATCTTTCACAGTTATTTGAGACGACTTAAACATCAAGATGAATTGTCAGATTTAACAGAAGATCTCTTTGTTTTGGGGACCCAGAACAAGCATCTCTGTTTTGTCCGAAGCTTGGGGAGAAGAAATTTTAGCCATCCAATATTGAAACACAGGCTTTGAAGATAAAGTGGGTTTAAAGCTTCAACATGTTTCATTGAAATGTACAGCTGTGTGTATCCGCATAGCAGGGGAAGTAATTATGTTTTCAATAACATCTCAAGAGGTAAAAATATATAGTGAAAACACAGTGGTCTAAACGGAAACTCTGAGGAACACCAAATGTATAGGTTGATTTGTTTGAGGACAGACTAATTTAATAGAGACAAACTGATATTCTTCCGACAGGTAAGATTCAAAACCAGGCCAGAACTTGAAACCGCAGACCAATTTAGCTCTTCCAAAAAGAATGCAGACGAATAGTGTAAAGGCAGCACTAAGGTTCAGTGAAGAACGAGGATAGATGAGCCTTCGTCTGACGCCATTGCGCTAAGTATTTACCACCTTCGGCTGTGTGGCGCAGTCTCAGTGCGGCGATGGGGTCTTAAAACCAGACTGAAGCATTTCGTATACATTGTTTGTCTTCAGAAAGGCAGGATAGTTGCCGTTAAACAGCTTTCGCCTTCAGTAATCTCCGAGAGTGAACGCAGAAGATTCGACATAGGCCGATCGGTTACATGGCCAAGGCTCTGGCTTTTCAAGAGAGATAATATACTGCCACTTTAGTGAGTTTTGGTAATGGTGGATAGAGAGCTGTGTTATGTGTTAACATAGGAGGGCCAACACAGGAAGCAGTCTAGCAGTTTAGTAGGAATAGGGATCCAGCATGCAGCTTGAAGGTTTAGAGGCCATGATTATTTTCATCATTGTGTCAAGAGATATTATAGTACTAAAACACTTAAGTGGGTTTCCCTAATCCCAGGCCCTCGTGAGAAATAGGGGTGGGGTGATCAGTGACAGCTAAGCCCTGGAGGAATACGGCAGATTCAAAGAGGAGTCAGAATTTGTTTCAATTATGTTGATCTTTCCTCAGTGAAGTTTCATGAATTTATTACTGCCAATTATGCCATCCTCTCAGAATGCTGCGTTTTAGTTAGCATTGGCTAAACAGTATCAAAAAGAATGGTTTATTTTCCCATTGCTGGAAAAGTAGATTCGAGCAGCAGTGAGGCTCTTCGACTGCACGCACGTTTTCCAAGAAGGGAAGACTCCAGCCTGGTGTGGCGCCAACCTCCGCAATTTCATGGGAGCTTGCTTCAAAGCCCGGGCATTTTCTGCATACAGGGAGCCAGTTCTGCGACAAATGTTTCGGGTTTTAGGTGCAACCGCATCTAGGTATTGGCGCAAGGTTAATATGAGTTCCAGCTGGGCGGTTAACTGATTTTTGTCCTCTGGACGCCCTGGGTAGGTGAGAAGGAGCTCAAAGGGTACTCTAAGGAATTTTTGTGTTGTCTGGAGAATTTATAGCACGAATTTTGATGCTCCTTGGTTGGGGTCTGAGCAGATTATTTGTTGCATTGCAAAACGTGACAAAATGGTGGTCCGGATAGTTAGGATTTTGTGGAAAAACATTAAGATCTACAACATTTATTCCATGGGACAAAACTAGGTCCAGAGTATGACTGTGTGGCAGGAGTAGGTCCAGGGAGACATGCTGATGAAAACTCCCATTGAGGTGTTATGCAGATATCTCAAAGATGAGGGGTAGAGATGTGAATATTAAATCACCAAAATTAGAATATGATCTGCCATGACTAAAGAAGGTTGATATAATTCAGGAACCTAAGAGAGGAATCACAGAATATGACCAGGAGGCCTGCAAACAGAAACAGTAAAAAAGTGATTGAGTAGGTTGCAGTGATTCTTCTATGAACAGGGTTTCCAAGAACGAAAACTCATTTTTTTTAGCAATTGAATTACATTTAAGTTAACATCCGCTTTTCTGCGTGATTAATGTAATATAATCACTTGAAAACCAGGAGGTATTTAACACAATAAATCTAATGTATTGTTTTACAGCTAGGTTAGGTAATATATCAAGATTATGATCAGGATTATTATTGATTATGACTGGGTTTTAAAATGAGGATCTAAACATTGTAACTTATTTTGAGACAGGTGAGGCAATTTTTTTTTAATAATGACAGGAATGAGAGGTTTTATCATTTCGTGAACAATATCCTTCATGACATCATCATTGTGATGCAAGGCGTTGCCATGGCAGATGAAAAAGCACAACACAGACTTTAAAAAGCAAACTTCAGTACCTTACTATTGAGCCTTATTCAACCCCTCATGTAGCACAACGACCAGGATGGTGGTATTCCCCTGTGAGGGGGGAAGATTGTTAACAAAATCCACCGATAGGTGAGACCAGGGTCGTTGTGGAACAGGCAGGGGCTGTAATTTACCCCTGGGCAAGTGTCTGGGTGCCTTACACTGGGCACACACTGAGCAGGAGGAGACATAAACCCTCACATCCCTGGCTAACGTTGGCCACCAGTACTTCGTACTAAGGCATTGCACTGTCCGACCAATACCCGGATGTCCAGAGGAGAGAGACGTGTGAGCCCAATAAATCAACCGATCCCGGACCTCGAGCGGGACGTACGTCCGACCCACCGGACACTGTGGAGGACTAGGGTCGGTACGTAACGCCCGCTCGATCTCCGCATCGACCTCCCACACCACCGGTGCCACCAGACATGACTCCGGTAGTATGGGAATGGACTCCACGCACCTCTCCTCCGCGTCATACCGGCGGGACAGAGCATCTGCCTTCCCGTTCTGGGACCCAGGGATGTAAGAGATCTTAAACACAAACCGGGCGAGAAACATAGTCCATCGAGCCTGGCGAGGATTCAGTCTCCTAGCTGCCCGAATGTATTCCAGGTTACGGTGATCGGTCAGAATGAGGAAAGGGTGCTGAGCCCCCTCGAGCCAATGCCTCCACACCTTTAGGGCCTGTACTACGGCTAACAGCTCCCTGTCCCCTACGTCATAATTCCGCTCCGCCGGACTGAGCTTCTTAGAATAAAAAGCACAGGGGCGGAGCTTAGGTGGTGTACCCGAGCGTTGAGATAGAACAGCCCCGATACCGGCCTCAGACGCGTCCACCTCAACTTGGAAAGGTAAAGTGGGATCCGGGTGCGCCAACACCGGAGCCGAGGTAAACAGGTCCTTCAGTCTCCCAAAAGCCCTGTCCGCCTCAGCCGACCACTGCAAGCGCACCGGACCCCCCTTTAGAAGAGACGTAATGGGAGCTGCCACCTGTCCAAAACCCCGGATAAACCTCCGGTAGTAATTCGCAAAACCCAAAAACCGCTGCACCTCCTTAACCGTCGTTGGGGTTTGCCAATTACGCACGGCGGACACTCGGTCCACCTCCATTCTCACCCCTGACGCAGACAACTGGTAACCCAAAAAGGAAACTGACTCCTGAAAGAACAGACATTTCTCAGCCTTGACATACAGGTCATGCTCCAACAGTCTCCTCAATACCCTGCGCACCAGGGCTACATGCTCGGCCCAAGTAGGACTGTACACGAGAATATCATCAATGTACACTACCACTCCCTGTGCCTGCATGTCCCGGAAGATTTCATCTACAAACGATTGGAAGACTGATGGAGCATTCATTAACCCATATGGCATGACGAGATACTCATAATGACCGGAGGTAGTACTAAATGCTGTCTTCCACTCATCACCCTCCCTAATGCGCACCAAATTATATGCGCTCCTGAGGTCCAATTTTGTGAAGAACCGTGCCCCGTGTAGTGACTCCGTAATAGTCCCAATCAGCGGAAGTGGATAACTATATTTAACAGTCACCTGATTGAGACCGCGGTAGTCAATACACGGACGCAACCCTCCATCCTTCTTCTTCACAAAAAAGAAGCTCGAGGACGCGGGAGAAGTAGAGGTCCGTATGTAACCCTGTCTCAGAGACTCGGCAATGTAAGTTTCCATTGCTTTTCTCTCCTCCTGTGACAAAGGATACACATGGCTCCGCGGAAGCGCGGCTCCTGTCTGGAGGTCTATCGCACAATCCCCCTGTCTATGAGGTGGCAACCGCGCCGCTCGGGTCTTACTAAACACGAGTGCCAAATCCTCATACTCAGGAGGAATGTGCAGTGCTGGCATCTGGTTCGGACTCTCCACCGAGGTCGCCCCTACGGAAACACCCAGACATAACCCCTCACACTGAGCAGACCACCCTTGAAGAGCCTTCTCTCGCCACGAAATAGTAGGATCATGGGTAGTCAACCAGGGAAGCCCCAGTACCACCGGATACGCAGGAGAGTCAATCAGATAGAGTTGAATCGTCTCCTCATGACCCCCCTGCGTCATCATCCTAAGTGGCGCTGTAAGCTCCCCAATCCACCCAGATCCTAACGGACGACTATCTAAAGCATGTACGGGGAAAGGCTTATTGACTGGTAGGAGGGGAATCCCTAACTTAACACAGAAATTACGATCTATAAAATTCCCAGCTGCGCCTGAATCGACTAGTGCCTTATGCTGGGAACGAGGTGCAACCTGTGGAAAACAAACAGGTAATGTAAAGTGGACGACAGAAAGCTCTGGGTAAGTAGGGCGCCTACTCACCTGGGAGGACTCCCCACTGTATGGCCTGCCGTCTCCTCCCTCAGAGGACCCTCCCCAGCACCTAGCCGCGGTGTGCCCTCCGCGGCCACACTTGGTGCAGAAGACTGCCCCCCTCGGGTTCCTACCTCTTCTCCCTCTAGCGCCAGCCCCTCCGAGCTCCATCGGACTCTGCTCGGAGGTGCTGGAGGATGGAATGGGAGGCCCCCATCTGGGACGTCCGCGGGTCGTGAGTAGGTTGTCCAGACGAATAGCCATGTCCACAAGCTGATCGAACGTTAATGTAGCGTCCCTACAAGCTAACTCCCTGCGGACGTCCTCCCTAAGGCTACACCTAAAGTGGTCTATGAGGGCCTTCTCATTCCACCCCGCATCAGCCGCTAGTGTCCGAAACTCCAGTGCAAATTCTTGGACGCTCCTCATCTCCTGTCGGAGGTGGAATAGACGTTCCCCCGCCGCTCCTCCCTCTGGATGGTCAAAGACCGCACGGAAGCGGCGGGAGAACTCTGCATAGGTGACTGTGGCGGAGTCTATTCCCCTCCATTCGGCGTTGGCCCACTCCAACGCCTTGCCGGTGAGACAGGAGATGAGGGCAGAAACGCTCTCGTATCCCGAGGGCGCCGGGTGTACGGTGGCCAGGTAGAGCTCCACTTGCAAAAGGAACCCCTGACACCCGGCAGCGGAGCCGTCGTACGCCCTCGGGAGCGAGAGCCGAATTCCACTGGGTTCCGGTAGATGGATGGGCTGGTGGACTGGTGGTGAAGGAGCAACAGGTGGGGCTGTGGGAACACCGCTGATCTCCCATCGCCGAAGTGTATCCATAACTCCATCCAAAGCGTGTCCGATCCGATTAATGCGATGCTCTTGTCCCAGGATACGTTCCTCCATGCTGTCGTCGAGTGCTCCTGCTGATTCCATAAAAGTGTGTAATTCTGTCAAGATGTTAAAAATGGTGTGGTGTGGAATCAAGTGCAGAGGCAGATTGACAGTCCAACAAAACTTTACTGGAGAGTGCAAAGTATCCAAAACAGCCAGAGGCCAAAAGACGCACGCAGGCGTAAAATACACGAGCGCAAAACACAGGGCGCAAAACTCTCCTCAACCGAGGAGGAAGCTAAATCGCTATGGCGTACCAAACACGGGTAACGCACAAAACATCTGACACAAAACAATTACACACAACACTACACTAACAACAGGGAAACTAAATAGTATGCTTACTTAGACATAACACAAGACAGGTGGCTAACAGACAAAACTAATCACACAGGAAACAAGGAGCGGTGGCAGCTAGTACTCCGGAGACGACGACCGGCGAAACCCGCCGGAACAAGGAGGAGGAGCTGCCTCGGCCGAAACCGTGACACAGTCTTCTCTTTGAGTGCCCTTGAGTGCACCTCAATTTAAAGAGGTCTATCAATTCAACCATTTGAAATGGATGTCCATTCAATTAAGAACATATTATTCTTATTAGAAATGAATCAGCTACAAATTAGGTAGGCGTACTTGTTTTTTTACACAACCTACTCTTTTGGTACATATTTATTGAGATAATTGATTACAACATATGTTGGTGATTAACACAGAGAGAGGTTTTTTTTCTGTCATCAATAGAATGCATTAGCCATTAGGCTGGCTCACTACAATTGTAACATGACATCTCAGGTGTCAGGATGAAGCATTTTCTCACAAAAAAGAGGACTCAAGCAAACTATCTCTCTTCAACAGTTTCACTAGTCATGTTAGGTCTACTTAAAATGTCACATTCATACACAAGTAATTTGAAAATAAGTTATACTACTGAAACACATTCACAATAAGTTATATTACAACCTACCTCTGAAGTAAGCAGTGTGTTCTCTCACTAATGAAATAGGACATTAATAATTTGTCAGTGGTTAGTTGAATCAGTCTCTTTGCACTGTTCAGTTTGTCTGTGCGACAGGTAACCTTCCAGAATCGGAATCTTGTGATGTCACAATGGAGTCCCCATTGCCATGGTTACCCACAGCAGCTTTCATGTGTTATCAAATGCTGGCACAATTTAGTTTATTTATTTTAGATTTTTTGTACCTATGCAGCACAGTCATACCTAATATATACCATGAATCCATATAACCTAATTTTTTATTAAAATAAAATGCTGTAACTCATGTAAAATGGTTGACCATTCAAACGACATGTGTTTTGCCTAATTAAAAGTCTATATGTTTTAGATATCATAAATAGCAGCCAGGCTTACTTAGGTTGTTTGTTCGATCTCAGCCTACCACTAATGCCAATATTTTTCATCATCATCATCATCATTTTTTAATTTTATTTTATTTTTTAAATTTTTTTATTTTTTTTTATTTCACCTTTATTTAACCAGGTAAGCCAGTTGAGAACAGGTTCTCATTTACAACTGCGACCTGGCCAAGACAAAGCAAAGTAGTGCAACAAAAACAACACAGAGTTACATATGGGGTAAAAAAAAAACAAAGTCAGAGATACAACAGAAAATATATATACAGTGTGTGCAAATGTAGCAAGTTATGGAGGTAAGGCAATAAATAGGCTATAGTGCAGAATAATTACAATAGTATTAACACTGGAATGCTGGATGTGCAAGAGAGTATGTGCAAATAGAGATACTGGGGTGCAAAAGAGCAAATTAAATAACAATATAGGGATGAGGTAGTTGGGTGGGCTAATTTCAGATGGGCTGTGTACAGGTGCAGTGATCGGTAAGGTGCTCTGACAACTGATGCTTAAAGTTATTGAGGGAGATAAGAGTCTCCAGCTTCAGAGATTTTTGCAATTCGTTCCAGTCATTGGCAGCAGAGAACTGGAAGGAATGGCGGCCAAAGGAGGTGTTGGCTTTGGGAATGACCAGTGAGATATACCTGCTGGAGCGCAGACTACGGGTGGGTGCTGCTATGGTGACCAATGAGCTAAGATAAGGCGGGGATTTGCCTAGCAGTGATTTATAGATGGCCTGGAGCCAGTGGGTTTGACGACGAACATGTAGTGAGGACCAGCCAACAAGAGCGTACAGGTCACAGTGGTGGGTAGTGTATGGGGCTTTGGAGACAAAACGGATGGCACTGTGATAGACTACATCCAATTTGCTGAGTAGAGTGTTGGAGGCTATTTTATAAATGACATCGCCGAAGTCAAGGATCGGTAGGATAGTCAGTTTTACGAGGGCATGTTTGGCAGCATGAGTGAAGGAGGCTTTGTTGCGAAATAGGAAGCCGATTCTAGAAATAATCATCATCAATGAAATACATAGGCTACCTTACTACAGTAAAACAAGTCTTCCATAGTCTATGTCACCTCAGTAACAAAGTTCCAAAAAAGAAATGAGGGTTCAAGAAAACATCTCTCTTCAATGGCCTCAGCTATTAGCCATATGATCAACAAGGTCAACTGCAGCACTAAAATCAAGAAGCAGCTCATCCACAAGTTTATCTTGGTCAAGTGATCTGAGCCATTGATCGATTAAATCAACGAGAGCTGTTGCAGTCGAGTGATCCTTACGGTATCTTTACGGTACGCATGCTCATAGAGGGATAAAATTAGCTGGATGTGTAATTATATAGGCCCAAAAATGTAATTGAAGAGTAGGTGTCATTGATGTTTAGCATTTAAGTTTAATAAATAATTAAATAAAGAAATCAATATCAGCTGACTATAGAAAAGTATTGTTTAAAATTATGTTTGAACATTTTCTTATCCGTGTCTTTCCAGTTGATATAACCAAACAGACAACCTTTGTTGCTCAAGAGCGTCACACATTCCTCCATTCATTCTCTATCATATTCCCCTCCATCAAATTCCTCTATCATATTCCCTCCATCATATTCTCTCTATTATATTTCTCTCCATCATATTCCACTCCATCATAATACTCGCTATCATATTCCCTCTATCATATTCCTCTTTATTTTTACAGGGAATCCCAATTGAGACCAGTGTCTCTTTTTCAATGGTGCCCTGTGTTATATCAATTAACAATCCAAACAGCTTAAACAGATAAAATTACATACAGAGTAGAAAATATATAGAGCAAAATTATTAGACTTGAACACATACATTTCACAATGAACAGGTCTTGTATTTAACCAGTTGAGCTGACAACCATTTTGCACTGTTTCACTAGGGCTTTAGTCATCAATCTAGCAAGAGGGAAATATTTTATTAATGTAGTGGTGTCCCTCCCCCAGGAAGCTACGACCTTTAGCTTTCACCTGGAATTGTTCATTTATGTCTGAGAAAAAAAACACTTTCCAAACCATATGATCTAGTACACAAGAAAAGTATAATACAACCTTCTTTACTACTTTGCCAAACATTTCATGACATTAGTGAGAGTCAAAATCTGTAAAATTTGTGAATGTCTAAATTAACATTTGGGCAATTTGACCAGTGTACATCACTCCTATAGACAATGAGAGATGGGCTATGTAAAGGTCTCGATTTTGTCGTTCTGAACAAATGTTTGACTTCCACACAAAATTACTTCTTGACTTATTTTAGGTGTAAGGAAGTGTGTAGGTTTAAACTA
The DNA here is from genome assembly GCF_020615455.1 of Coregonus clupeaformis. Taxonomy (NCBI): domain Eukaryota; kingdom Metazoa; phylum Chordata; class Actinopteri; order Salmoniformes; family Salmonidae; genus Coregonus; species Coregonus clupeaformis. Next base: position 10,478 of record NW_025537434.1, read on the forward strand.
TTGCTTTAAAGGGAAGAGAGGGGGAGGAGGAGGAGAGAGCGCGAGAGATGGGGGGAGTGGGAGAAAGAGGGAAGGAGGGGGAGGAGGGGAGGAGGGGGAGGAGGTGGAGGGCAGCTGTGTCCGACACACCATACTTACACCTGCAACAGGTAGGCCAGGGGGCGGGACCTGTAGGTGAGACTCATAACATGATAAGGGGGGCAGGTGAAGAAGGGGTGTTGCTGGAGTCAAGGAAGGGAGGGTGTTCCTACGAGCCCCCTGCCAGCGAGACGGGGAGCAGGGAGGAAGTCTGTCCATGGAGCATTTCTGGGTCATTGGGTCGCCTCCAATGAGATTAGATCACCCTCTACAATGTAAAGCAGTTTGAGTACTGGGGGGTTCTCTGTATAAATCCAAGGTGAAACCTCCAGGGGCTAGCCTTCTCTCAGCGGAGAGTCTGCTCTGGGCTGCCTGCGAAAGGTGCTCCTCTGTGGGAAAGAGGAGAGAACAAGAGGCCCCAGAAGAGATCTCCTTATGGTAGTGATGGACAGATCAACTCTCCTTGTTATCTTCCACCTCTTCCTCTTCCTCTTGCTCGGCCTTCTCCCTCCTTTCCTTCTTACAGTCTTACAGTCCTTCTTACAGTCATTTTCTCCCTTTCCTCCTTCCTCTCCTCCCTCTTTCTCTTCCTCTACCTTCCTCTCCCTCCTTCCCTCTTGGTAAACCTTGTTTAGTCGAGCCAGATTGTGGATAGCTAGCCATGGTTTAGACCACTGTCGCTGTCTGGGTGGGGGATACAGGACTGGTCCACTGGACTCAGCTCACATGGGGAGAACCTGCTGCTGCTGCCACTCCCCCTCTTACCTGGGATGAGATCACGTTTGGAGGAAACCTGGCACCATCCCTACGGTGAAGCATGGTGGTGGCAGCATCATGCTCGGGGAGGATTTTCAGGGACAGGGACTGGGAACACGCCCCATTCACATCGACGGGGCTGTAGTGGAGCAGGTCGAGAGTTTCAAGTTCCTTGGTGTCCACATCACCAACAAACTATCATGGTTCAAACACACCAAGACAGTCGTGAAGAGGGCACGACAACGCCTTTTCCACCTCAGGAGACTGAAAAGATTTGGCATTGGTCCCAAGATCCTCAAAAAGTTCTACAGCTGCACCATCGAGAGCTTCCTGACCAGTTGCATCACCGCCTGGTATGGCAACTGCTCGGCATCCGACCGTAAGGCGCTACAGAGGGTAGTGCGTACGGCCCAGTACATCACTGGAGCCAAGCTTCCTGCCATCCAGGACCTATATACTTGGAGGTGTAAGAGGGAGGCCCAAAAATTGACAAAGACTCCAGTCACCCAAGTCATAGACTGTTCTCTCTGCTACCGCACAGCAAGCGGTACCAGAGTGCCAAGTCTAGGTCCAAAAGGCTCCTTAACAGCTTCTATCCCCAATTCATAAGACTGCTGAACAATTAATCAAATGGCCACCCGGACTATTTACATTGACACCTCCCCCCTTTGTTTTTACACTGGTAATAGGAATCTGGATCGGTTTCCTTTTCTTTTTACCTTGCTTTTGTTATTATTATTATTTTTAAAGTTTTCTTTTTACATTTCGTAAAATGTTATAATTACAAAAACATTTCATTTTAATTTCAATTTAGTAACATACTGTATCATTCAAATAAATATTATTATTTGTCTAATCATATTTTGCCAGCTAACTGGGTGGCAGGCTGCAATCAGTAGCTGTAATTAAGTACAGCAGCCACCAACCATCTAACGTTAATGCCTCGGATAATGAGGTTAGAAGAACAGCTGAATGGTCGGTAGCTAGCTGGCTCAATTACAGGTACTCTTAAGCGTGAAATAACATTGGAAACAACTAACCACAGTTGCTAAAAGTTACCAGTAGCTACCCACTAGCTAGCTAGCTTTGTTGGTCCAAGTGGTGGGTTAGCTAGCACTCGTGCTTCGCCGGGGTCCACCGAATAGAATACTTACCTACAATAATTACCTACAATAACCTACAATAACTACCTAAGTAAACTACCTATAATACCTGACTACAATACCTACATACAATCTAAATACATGGTTTAAGCTTTACTCAACAACATATAAGAAGCCAGCTTATCTCCTGCTAGAGAAAACACAACCTCTCCCGACAACCTCGAGGCAAGAGACCTTTCTCTCTTTCTCGTCATCTTTCAACTTCTTATTCAGTTCCTTATTTTTCTCTTTTTCCTCCATCTTTAAAAATGTGACTTTCTGCTTGAGGTTCATGGCCAGAAAGCCCACTCTTCCCAGGATGGTCTCTGCTCTCTCTGATGAAACCGTCCCATTGGAGCTCTTGGAATGGGCACGGTCCGCCTCACTCTTCAAACCCTCCCTCGGGCTCACCTCCTCCTTGACGCTCCTCTCTTCACTCTCAATGTCAATGCCTGTCCAATAATCCTAACAGGAAGACATTGACTCTAGATGTAATATTGTTCCAATGTGGCACATTCAATACACATTTGAGTGATCAACATACATTGATGGCCTCATGGGGCACACAATTTAGAGGACAGTAATTGAGGTAACTTGTTTATTTGTATCCCAAACCGATTTTGTAATAGCCATAGATGTTCTTCCTGGGTCCACACCAAACGTAATACAAATGTTAACCCTAGTAAGGGGTGATGTTTTATACTATGAGCATAGATTAGCAGGGTTGGGGTCAATTCAATTTCAATTCCAGTCAATTCAGGAAGTACTTAATTCAATGCTTTGAATTGAAATGGAACAGACCCCCAACCCTGTAGAGTAGAAGTGTAAAATAGGACACCTACCTTTGCCTTTTTCAGCGTCCAGGGCCTGGGTTCCTCATCCTCTGACCTGCATATGGAGGCTCTCACTCTAACAGGCGTCTTAGTGGCCATGCAGAGCAGAGGGGTTGCCAGAGTTAAGTTAGCATCTGGGACCAGCTGGTGAGCATGAGGGCAGCGATCCACCTCTTCACTAGTGCCCTTCCCTTTCTGCTCTGGCTGCTTGTGGTCCTTGTCATGGATGCATGCCAGGCTTGGAGGAAGTGCTAGGACAGGGCTTTTATCACTCATCAGTTCCTCTCTCTTGACAGTGGATGCAACTGCACTTGCCTCTGTGTTAACTGAGCACTATGTGGTGTCCTCAACTGTCTCCTCTGGCTGCTTGTGGTCATTGTTGTTGTGAATGCATTGCAGACCTGGAGGACTTTTATCATCCCAGGTGTAAATAGCAACAGTTGCCTCTGTGTCGACTGAGCACTTTGTAGTGCACTCAACTGTCTTCCATAGCGGTTTGTGGTCATTGTTGTGGGTGCAGGTCAGGATTAGAGGCAGTGTTGCAGGTGCAGGAGGACTTTTATCAGCCAAACACTCCTCCGTGTGGACAGTGGACACAGAAACGGCTGCTTCCCTGGCAACTGGACACTTGTTGGTGTCCTCTACTGCCTCCCCTGGCAGAGTGTGGACAGTGGAGACGGAAACGGCCGCTTCCCTGGACACTTGACTCTTGGTGGTGTCCTCTACTGCCTCCTCTGGCTGCTTGTGGCCATTGTCTAGAATGTGTGGCAACTTTGAAGGCAGCATTGGAGCCGGGCTTTTATCACCCAACAGGTTCTCTCCCTGGACAATGGATGTGCCTGCAGTGATCGCTGTGGTAACGGAGGACTCGGTGGCATCCTCTTTTGTCTCCTCTGTCAGTTTGTGGTCAGAGTCTCGGATACATGGCGAGCTTGGAGGCAGTGCTGCAGGGTCAGGAGGGCTTTGATCAGCTGCCATGTCCTCTTTGAGGTGAGTGGACACATCATTGTTTGTTTCACTGATAACTGGACACTTGGTGGTGTCCTCTACTGCCTCCCCTGGCAGTTTGTAGTCAACTTCAAAGACAAGTGGCAGACTTGGAGGCAGCATTGGGACAGGGCATTTAGCTGCTGATCTGTACACTCCAAAATCAACAGTAGCTGTGCCTGCAGTGGTCTCTGTAGCAACTGAGACCTCATAGGTATCCTCTACTGTCTGCTCTGATGGCATGAAGTCATCGTCAAAGACTGTTGGCAGGCATGTAGGCAGCACTGAAGGAAACTTCTAGCTGCCCATCGATTCTCTCCCTTGACAGTGGCTGTGGTAGCAGTGGTCTCTGTGGCAACTGGGCACTCTGTGGCTGAAACAGCAGGCTTAGAGGTTTCGAGGAAATTGAATGAATTGCCAATGAACCGCTGAGCCAGGGGTGGGAGGGAGTAATGATAGAATCTGTCCTCTTCCTCAACATTAGATATTGCCACTGGAGCAACTGAGACCTCAGTGGTGCCCTCTACTGCCTGATGTGGCTGCATGGAGTCTTCGTCAAAGAAGTGTGGCAGGTATCGATGCAGCATTGAGGAAAGATGTATATCTGTCCATAGGTCCTCTCGTATACCTGTAGATACATCTGCAGTGGCCTCTGTGGCAACTGGGCATTCAGCAGACTGGCAGGTTTCAGGGACAAAGTATGAAAATACAATGAACCGCTGTGCATCCTGAGCGCGTATGGCAAATGGAGAGGGGGATGCAACATGGTAGGTATAGGCCTCTGATTGGTGAAAGCCAGTGGTGGGAGGGAGTCAATACAGGGAGCCATGAACTCAGTGAGAGGACAGTTGCTCACATCTCACACATTCTGCGTGAGAAAAGAAACAGACATGATGAAAGTGATCACATTCAGTACATACATACATACTGTATGAGTCAGCACTACTTACTTATACATCACATATATATATATATATATATATATATATATATATATATATATATATATATATATAGTGTCCTCTAAGATGCTCTGCACCAGTCTGTCCCAACCCTTGGTCCCCTAGCCAATGGGCCAGCTAAGTGTAAAAATACATGCCCCACACCCAGCATAACATTTGACATTTTAGCCATTTATCAGACGCTTTTATCCAGAACGACTTATAGTTAGTTAGTGCATTCAACTTAAGGTAGCTAGGTGAGACAACCACATAATCCTGATATGAGCGTCTATGATAGAACGGTTGTTTATTTTTTATGACCAGACAACCATAAGAACTGAGGACATAAATTCACTGAAACAGACAGACACGATACAACACATTTAGACAAGAACAGTTATAAGCATTGCCATGGTGTAGCCTAATACAAAAAGAAATAAGGACAAAACATTTTTAGCTTACATTCCATGGCATATGGAACATTTTGCCCTTACAATAACTTATATTTGCTTTAATTAATATTGTTAAACAGAACTCTTGTCGACTTTGTCAAAGTTGGTCTTGTTACCTCCTCAATCAGTCTTGGCATTTTCCTCGTCTTGAACCAAATCCTCTTCATCTTCTTCTCCTGATCCTTCTGGATCTGCAAAACCAGAGCCAACCTGGCTCCCAGCTCCATCACGTAGTCTGTCTAGATCGCCCTTTCCTCCAACCGACACTCACCCCTCCTCTGTGTCAGCGTTGAACCCTCCATGTCTTCCTCTTAGCTAACAATAACTCTGGAAAATACACAACGTTGTAGTAAGTGGGTGTTGCTAACCAAATAATAATGCATCTCTTTACAATGTGCACACGTTTTCTTCCCAGCTACTTACAATTAATCAAGTGAGAATCCTGATCCAGATATGTTTAGGCAATAGGCCTATCTGAATTACTAGTAAAAAGTTGGCTACTGGAAAAGCGACCAAGTTCAAATGAATCGATTTTGGCTGTTCTTATCATTTCGTGAACAATATCCTTCATGACATCATCATTGTGATGCAAGGCGTTGCCATGGCAGATGAAAAAGCACAACACAGACTTTAAAAAGCAAACTTCAGGGTCTTTCTGTACCTTACTATTGAGCCTTATTCAACCCCTCATGTAGCTCTACTCCATATTGGGCCTGGTTCTCACAAACCACACTAATCACTTCCATCATATCATTGAAAACACTGTGTTTTGGGTAGAAAATGACTCTACATCCATGTAGGACCTAACTTGTACAGTTTCATCTATTTTAAAAACCAAGGAGGTAAAAATGCCAGTCTTCTCTTTGAGTGCCCTTGAGTGCACCTCAATTTAAAGAGGTCTATCAATTCAACCATTTGAAATGGATGTCCATTCAATTAAGAACATATTATTCTTATTAGAAATGAATCAGCTACAAATTAGGTAGGCGTACTTGTTTTTTTACACAACCTACTCTTTTGGTACATATTTATTGAGATAATTGATTACAACATATGTTGGTGATTAACACAGAGAGAGGTTTTTTTCTGTCATCAATAGAATGCATTAGCCATTAGGCTGGCTCACTACAATTGTAACATGACATCTCAGGTGTCAGGATGAAGCATTTTCTCACAAAAAGAGGACTCAAGCAAACTATCTCTCTTCAACAGTTTCACTAGTCATGTTAGGTCTACTTAAAATGTCACATTCATACACAAGTAATTTGAAAATAAGTTATACTACTGAAACACATTCACAATAAGTTATATTACAACCTACCTCTGAAGTAAGCAGTGTGTTCTCTCACTAATGAAATAGGACATTAATAATTTGTCAGTGGTTAGTTGAATCAGTCTCTTTGCACTGTTCAGTTTGTCTGTGCAACAGGTAACCTTCCAGAATCGGAATCTTGTGATGTCACAATGGAGTCCCCATTGCCATGGTTACCCACAGCAGCTTTCATGTGTTATCAAATGCTGGCACAATTTAGTTTATTTATTTTAGATTTTTTGTACCTATGCAGCACAGTCATACCTAATATATACAATGAATCCATATAACCTAATTTTTTATTAAAATAAAATGCTGTAACTCATGTAAAATGGTTGACCATTCAAACGACATGTGTTTTGCCTAATTAAAAGTCTATATGTTTTAGATATCATAAATAGCAGCCAGGCTTACTTAGGTTGTTTGTTCGATCTCAGCCTACCACTAATGCCAATATTTTTTTATCATCATCATCATCATCATCAATGAAATACATAGGCTACCTTACTACAGTAAAACAAGTCTTCCATAGTCTATGTCACCTCAGTAACAAAGTTCCAAAAAAGAAATGAGGGTTCAAGAAAACATCTCTCTTCAATGGCCTCAGCTATTAGCCATATGATCAACAAGGTCAACTGCAGCACTAAAATCAAGAAGCAGCTCATCCACAAGTTTATCTTGGTCAAGTGATCTGAGCCATTGATCGATTAAATCAACGAGAGCTGTTGCAGTCGAGTGATCCTTACGGTATCTTTACGGTACGCATGCTCATAGAGGGATAAAATTAGCTGGATGTGTAATTATATAGGCCCAAAAATGTAATTGAAGAGTAGGTGTCATTGATGTTTAGCATTTAAGTTTAATAAATAATTAAATAAAGAAATCAATATCAGCTGACTATAGAAAAGTATTGTTTAAAATTATGTTTGAACATTTTCTTATCCGTGTCTTTCCAGTTGATATAACCAAACAGACAACCTTTGTTGCTCAAGAGCGTCACACATTCCTCCATTCATTCTCTATCATATTCCCCTCCATCAAATTCCTCTATCATATTCCCTCCATCATATTCTCTCTATTATATTTCTCTCCATCATATTCCACTCCATCATAATACTCGCTATCATATTCCCTCTATCATATTCCTCTTTATTTTTACAGGGAATCCCAATTGAGACCAGTGTCTCTTTTTCAATGGTGCCCTGTGTTATATCAATTAACAATCCAAACAGCTTAAACAGATAAAATTACATACAGAGTAGAAAATATATAGAGCAAAATTATTAGACTTGAACACATACATTTCACAATGAACAGGTCTTGTATTTAACCAGTTGAGCTGACAACCATTTTGCACTGTTTCACTAGGGCTTTAGTCATCAATCTAGCAAGAGGGAAATATTTTATTAATGTAGTGGTGTCCCTCCCCCCAGGAAGCTACGACCTTTAGCTTTCACCTGGAATTGTTCATTTATGTCTGAGAAAAAAAACACTTTCCAAACCATATGATCTAGTACACAAGAAAAGTATAATACAACCTTCTTTACTACTTTGCCAAACATTTCATGACATTAGTGAGAGTCAAAATCTGTAAAATTTGTGAATGTCTAAATTAACATTTGGGCAATTTGACCAGTGTACATCACTCCTATAGACAATGAGAGATGGGCTATGTAAAGGTCTCGATTTTGTCGTTCTGAACAAATGTTTGACTTCCACACAAAATTACTTCTTGACTTATTTTAGGTTTAAGGAAGTGTGTAGGTTTAAACTATTGCTTTAAAGGGAAGAGAGGGGGGAGGTGGAGAGAGCGCGAGAGATGGGGGGAGTGGGAGAAAGAGGGGAAGGAGGGGGGGGAGGGGGGGGAGGAGGTGGAGGGCAGCTGTGTCCGACACACCATACTTACACCTGCAACAGGTAGGCCAGGGGGCGGGACCTGTAGGTGAGACTCATAACATGATAAGGGGGGCAGGTGAAGAAGGGGTGTTGCTGGAGTCAAGGAAGGGAGGGTGTTCCCTACGAGCCCCCTGCCAGCGAGACGGGGAGCAGGGAGGAAGTCTGTCCATGGAGCATTTCTGGGTCATTGGGTCGCCTCCAATGAGATTAGATCACCCTCTACAATGTAAATCAGTTTGAGTACTGGGGGGGTTCTCTGTATAAATCCAAGGTGAAACCTCCAGGGGCTAGCCTTCTCTCAGCGGAGAGTCTGCTCTGGGCTGCCTGCGAAAGGTGCTCCTCTGTGGGAAAGAGGAGAGAACAAGAGGCCCCAGAAGAGATCTCCTTATGGTAGTGATGGACAGATCAACTCTCCTTGTTATCTTCCACCTCTTCCTCTTCCTCTTGCTCGGCCTTCTCCCTCCTTTCCTTCTTACAGTCTTACAGTCCTTCTTACAGTCATTTTCTCCCTTTCCTCCTTCCTCTCCTCCCTCTTTCTCTTCCTCTACCTTCCTCTCCCTCCTTCCCTCTTGGTAAACCTTGTTTAGTCGAGCCAGATTGTGGATAGCTAGCCATGGTTTAGACCACTGTCGCTGTCTGGGTGGGGGGGATACAGGACTGGTCCACTGGACTCAGCTCACATGGGGAGAACCTGCTGCTGCTGCCACTCCCCCTCTTACCTGGGATGAGATCACGTTTGGAGGAAACCTGGCACCATCCCTACGGTGAAGCATGGTGGTGGCAGCATCATGCTCGGGGAGGATTTTCAGGGACAGGGACTGGGAACACGCCCCATTCACATCGACGGGGCTGTAGTGGAGCAGGTCGAGAGTCTCAAGTTCCTTGGTGTCCACATCACCAACAAACTATCATGGTTCAAACACACCAAGACAGTCGTGAAGAGGGCACGACAACGCCTTTTCCACCTCAGGAGACTGAAAAGATTTGGCATTGGTCCCAAGATCCTCAAAAAGTTCTACAGCTGCACCATCGAGAGCTTCCTGACCAGTTGCATCACCGCCTGGTATGGCAACTGCTCGGCATCCGACCGTAAGGCGCTACAGAGGGTAGTGCGTACGGCCCAGTACATCACTGGAGCCAAGCTTCCTGCCATCCAGGACCTATATACTTGGAGGTGTAAGAGGGAGGCCCAAAAAATTGACAAAGACTCCAGTCACCCAAGTCATAGACTGTTCTCTCTGCTACCGCACAGCAAGCGGTACCAGAGTGCCAAGTCTAGGTCCAAAAGGCTCCTTAACAGCTTCTATCCCCAATTCATAAGACTGCTGAACAATTAATCAAATGGCCACCCGGACTATTTACATTGACACCTCCCCCCTTTGTTTTTACACTGGTAATAGGAATCTGGATCGGTTTCCTTTTCTTTTTACCTTGCTTTTGTTATTATTATTATTTTTTAAAGTTTTCTTTTTACATTTCGTAAAATGTTATAATTACAAAAACATTTCATTTTAATTTAAATTTAGTAACATACTGTATCATTCAAATAAATATTATTATTTGTCTTATCATATTTTGCCAGCTAACTGGGTGGCAGGCTGCAATCAGTAGCTGTGATTAAGTACAGCAGCCACCAACCATCTAACGTTAATGCCTCGGATAATGAGGTTAGAAGAACAGCTGAATGGTCGGTAGCTAGCTGGCTCAATTACAGGTACTCTTAAGCGTGAAATAACATTGGAAACAACTAACCACAGTTGCTAAAAGTTACCAGTAATTACCCACTAGCTAGCTAGCTTTGTTGGTCCAAGTGGTGGGTTAGCTAGCACTCGTGCTTCGCCGGGGTCCACCGAATAGAATACTTACCTACAATAATTACCTACAATAACCTACAATAACTACCTAAGTAAACTAACTATAATACCTGACTACAATACCTACATACAATCTAAATACATGGTTTAAGCTTTACTCAACAACATATAAGACGCCAGCTTATCTCCTGCTAGAGAAAACACAACCTCTCCCGACAACCTCGAGGCAAGAGACCTTTCTCTCTTTCTCGTCATCTTTCAACTTCTTATTCAGTTCCTTATTTTTCTCTTTTTCCTCCATCTTTAAAAATGTGACTTTCTGCTTGAGGTTCATGGCCAGAAAGCCCACTCTTCCCAGGATGGTCTCTGCTCTCTCTGATGAAACCGTCCCATTGGAGCTCTTGGAATGGGCACGGTCCGCCTCACTCTTCAAACCCTCCCTCGGGCTCACCTCCTCCTTGACGCTCCTCTCTTCACTCTCAATGTCAATGCCTGTCCAATAATCCTAACAGGAAGACATTGACTCTAGATGTAATATTGTTCCAATGTGGCACATTCAATACACATTTGCCTCATGGGGCACACAATTTAGAGGACAGTAATTGAGGTAACTTGTTTATTTGTATCCCAAACCGATTTTGTAATAGCCATAGATGTTCTTCCTGGGTCCACACCAAACGTAATACAAATGTTAACCCTAGTAAGGGGTGATGTTTTATACTATGAGCATAGATTAGCAGGGTTGGGGTCAATTCAATTTCAATTCCAGTCAATTCAGGAAGTACTTAATTCAATGCTTTGAATTGAAATGGAACAGACCCCCAACCCTGTAGAGTAGAAGTGTAAAATAGGACACCTACCTTTGGCTTTTTCAGCGTCCAGGGCCTGGGTTCCTCATCCTCTGACCTGCATATGGAGGCTCTCACTCTAACAGGCGTCTTAGTGGCCATGCAGAGCAGAGGGGTTGCCAGAGTTAAGTTAGCATCTGGGACCAGCTGGTGAGCATGAGGGCAGCGATCCACCTCTTCACTAGTGCCCTTCCCTTTCTGCTCTGGCTGCTTGTGGTCCTTGTCATGGATGCATGCCAGGCTTGGAGGAAGTGCTAGGACAGGGCTTTTATCACTCATCAGTTCCTCTCTCTTGACAGTGGATGCAACTGCACTTGCCTCTGTGTTAACTGAGCACTATGTGGTGTCCTCAACTGTCTCCTCTGGCTGCTTGTGGTCATTGTTGTTGTGAATGCATTGCAGACCTGGAGGACTTTTATCATCCCAGGTGTAAATAGCAACAGTTGCCTCTGTGTCGACTGAGCACTTTGTAGTGCACTCAACTGTCTTCCATAGCGGTTTGTGGTCATTGTTGTGGGTGCAGGTCAGGATTAGAGGCAGTGTTGCAGGTGCAGGAGGACTTTTATCAGCCAAACACTCCTCCGTGTGGACAGTGGACACAGAAACGGCTGCTTCCCTGGCAACTGGACACTTGTTGGTGTCCTCTACTGCCTCCCCTGGCAGATTGTGGACAGTGGAGACGGAAACGGCCGCTTCCCTGGACACTTGACTCTTGGTGGTGTCCTCTACTGCCTCCTCTGGCAGTTTGTAGTCAACTTCAAAGACAAGTGGCAGACTTGGAGGCAGCATTGGGACAGGGCATTTAGCTGCTGATCTGTACACTCCAAAATCAACAGTAGCTGTGCCTGCAGTGGTCTCTGTAGCAACTGAGACCTCATAGGTATCCTCTACTGTCTGCTCTGATGGCATGAAGTCATCGTCAAAGACTGTTGGCAGGCATGTAGGCAGCACTGAAGGAAGACTTCTAGCTGCCCATCGATTCTCTCCCTTGACAGTGGCTGGTTAGTTGTTTCCAATGTTATTTCACGCTTAAGAGTACCTGTAATTGAGCCAGCTAGCTACCGACCATTCAGCTGTTCTTCTAACCTCATTATCCGAGGCATTAACGTTAGATGGTTGGTGGCTGCTGTACTTAATTACAGCTACTGATTGCAGCCTGCCACCCAGTTAGCTGGCAAAATATGATTAGACAAATAATAATATTTATTTGAATGATACAGTATGTTACTAAATTGAAATTAAAATGAAATGTTTTTGTAATTATAACATTTTACGAAATGTAAAAAGAAAACTTTAAAAAAATAATAATAATAACAAAAGCAAGGTAAAAAGAAAAGGAAACCGATCCAGATTCCTATTACCAGTGTAAAAACAAAGGGGGAGGTGTCAATGTAAATAGTCCGGGTGGCCATTTGATTAATTGTTCAGCAGTCTTATGAATTGGGGATAGAAGCTGTTAAGGAGCCTTTTGGACCTAGACTTGGCACTCTGGTACCGCTTGCTGTGCGGTAGCAGAGAGAACAGTCTATGACTTGGGTGACTGGAGTCTTTGTCAATTTTTGGGCCTCCCTCTTACACCTCCAAGTATATAGGTCCTGGATGGCAGGAAGCTTGGCTCCAGTGATGTACTGGGCCGTACGCACTACCCTCTGTAGCGCCTTACGGTCGGATGCCGAGCAGTTGCCATACCAGGCGGTGATGCAACTGGTCAGGAAGCTCTCGATGGTGCAGCTGTAGAACTTTTTGAGGATCTTGGGACCAATGCCAAATCTTTTCAGTCTCCTGAGGTGGAAAAGGCGTTGTCGTGCCCTCTTCACGACTGTCTTGGTGTGTTTGAACCATGATAGTTTGTTGGTGATGTGGACACCAAGGAACTTGAAACTCTCGACCTGCTCCACTACAGCCCCGTCGATGTGAATGGGGCATGTTCCCAGTCCCTGTCCCTGAAAATCCTCCCCGGAGCATGATGCTGCCACCACCATGCTTCACCGTAGGGATGGTGCCAGGTGTCCTCCAAACGTGATCTCATCCCAGGTAAGAGGGGGAGTGGCAGCAGCAGCAGGTTCTCCCCATGTGAGCTGAGTCCAGTGGACCAGTCCTGTATCCCCCCACCCAGACAGCGACAGTGGTCTAAACCATGGCTAGCTATCCACAATCTGGCTCGACTAAACAAGGTTTACCAAGAGGGAAGGAGGGAGAGGAAGGTAGAGGAAGAGAAAGAGGGAGGAGAGGAAGGAGGAAAGGGAGAAAATGACTGTAAGAAGGACTGTAAGACTGTAAGAAGGAAAGGAGGGAGAAGGCCGAGCAAGAGGAAGAGGAAGAGGTGGAAGATAACAAGGAGAGTTGATCTGTCCATCACTACCATAAGGAGATCTCTTCTGGGGCCTCTTGTTCTCTCCTCTTTCCCACAGAGGAGCACCTTTCGCAGGCAGCCCAGAGCAGACTCTCCGCTGAGAGAAGGCTAGCCCCTGGAGGTTTCACCTTGGATTTATACAGAGAACCCCCAGTACTCAAACTGCTTTACATTGTAGAGGGTGATCTAATCTCATTGGAGGCGACCCAATGACCCAGAAATGCTCCATGGACAGACTTCCTCCCTGCTCCCCGTCTCGCTGGCAGGGGGCTCGTAGGAACACCCTCCCTTCCTTGACTCCAGCAACACCCCTTCTTCACCTGCCCCCCTTATCATGTTATGAGTCTCACCTACAGGTCCCGCCCCCTGGCCTACCTGTTGCAGGTGTAGGTATGGTGTGTCGGACACAGCTGCCCTCCACCTCCTCCCCCTCCTCCCCCCTCCTCCCCCTCCTTCCCTCTTTCTCCCACTCCCCCATCTCTCGCGCTCTCTCCTCCTCCCCCTCTCTTCCCTTTAAAGCAATAGTTTAAACCTACACACTTCCTTAATCCTAAAATAAGTCAAGAAGTAATTTTGTGTGGAAGTCAAACATTTGTTCAGAACGACAAAATCGAGACCTTTACATAGCCTGTAGCTCCTCCAGTGACAGGCATGAGGCAAGAGATCTTGATTTGAATACAGGGCTTTAATGCTGGTTAACCCGTGAGAACTGGTTTAAAGAAAGAAAAAATACATTAACAAAATAATGCCATATGCATGTCTCACACATCTGGCGTTATAATCAAGCTCATACAGCTAGCCACTTTATGTATATTTTACACCAAAACTGACGCACGTAAACACAAACACCCTCATAGCAAAATAAGTAGTCAACAAACCTCATTGCTGCTTATCACACAGAGGTGCTAAACATCCTTTTAAATGTCCTTTATCTTCTTCTGTATACTTTCTTTGTAAGTATGCACTTAAACACGATAACAGTGGAAAAATAATTCGCTTTTGGCGGTAAAGTTTCCTCGGTGCGTCGCTAAAGGCGCTCGGGTGACAACACTCGGGCGGAACCAATAATTAGTTCCGTCTTGCTGTAAACGTACAATTCAGAAGAAATTAAATAATAAAAAGTGCAAATACATGAAATAAACTGGCGACAGAGGCAGTTACACTCCCACCAAATCACAAGTGATTTCTTAAAACTTGGAGACAAACCTACTGCATGAATAAATAAAATGAAACTCTGTCCTAATAAACAACTAATAAACTGTGTGTGAGTGTATGATAGAACCATCAGTCTGCTTCTAGCAATGTAACTGTTTTCTGAATGGGTCTCTCCAGGTAAACAGGTTTGGCTGTACGCTTTCCTCTTCCATCCAGGGAGGAGTCACTGATGAGTAACTTGAGTCTCCTCACTCTTTCATCACTTCCAGGATAGACCTCGATGACTCTTGCTAGCTTCCATTGGTTTCGTGGTGTGGCAGCATCTTGTAACAGAACAATGTCACCGACCTTTGCATTTCTGCGATCTTTGGTCCACTTCTGTCTGTGTTGGAGATTCAGGAGATACTCTTTTTTCCATCGTACCCAAAAGTTGTTGGTTAAGAGTTGAACTCTGCGCCATCTTTTGCGGAGGGTAGAGATCCTCCTTGACAAACTTTCCAGGAGGAGGGAGAATGATTGTGGATTTCATGGTCAAGATGTGGTTTGGTGTCAAGGGCTCTGGACTGGTAGAATCGTTCAGATGATCAGTGGTTAGAGGTCTGCTATTCACAACCGCCATAACCTCATATAGAAATGTTCGTAGGGAAGAGGAGTCAAGTTGTCTGGACGACTGTTCTAGAATGGACGCCAGGACACTTCTGATAGTGCGGATTTGTCTTTCCCAGACTCCACCCATATGACTTGAGGCAGGGGTGTTCATGATGAACTCGCAGCCCAAATCTTTGAGCTCTTCTTGATCCATCTCTTTCAGTGCTTCAATGAACTCACGCCTTGCTCCGACAAAGTTTGTCCCTTGATCACACCTTATCTGCCTTACTGATCCACGAATGGCGATGAATGAACGCAGAGCATTGATAAAGGCATCTGAGGTCAAGTCATCAAGTGCTTCAATGTGAACTCCTCTTGAACACATGCAGGTGAGCAACAGCCCATAACGCTTTAGCTCCTTTCTTCCTTCCTTAATGTGAAATGGTCCGAAGCAGTCCATTCCACAGTAAGTGAATGGAGCAGTTGTTTCCATCCGCTCTTCTGGAAGGTCTGCCATCCTTTGTTGCTCTGTGCATCTTCGGAACCTTCTGCAACTTGTGCACTTGTGAATATGGGATGAAACAAGCTTGCTGCAACCCAGGATCCATATGCCATTGGATCGGAGTTCATTTATAGTCATTCCTCGACCTTGATGGTACACTCTCTCATGATAGTGCTTGACGAGCAATGCAGAAACATGACTGTCTCTAGGAAGTACTGCTGGATGCCTCACATGTGGATGTAGGGCAGCATTAGCTAAGCGGCCTCCTACTCTGATTACACCTTGATCATCCAGGAACGGACATAGTTTGTGCAACTGGTTGGCTTTGTCTTTGACCTTCGTCTCCTTATGATGTCTAAGGCGTTGAATTTCTTGAGAGAGAGTTGCTTCCTGGACCATCTTGATTATGGTCAGCTCCGCCTCTTTCCTTTCCTCCAAGTTCGAGGCCTCACAGGACTTTGGCTTGAGACCTTTGATTTCCTTAGCACGGCGCTTGAGTCTGGCAACAGCCTTCACCATTCTTGCCCAGTCTGAGAACTTGTGTAGACGATCTAAAATTGTTTTTGCTTCTTCTGCCTGAGTGTCATGAACCTGAGCTTTCTTGACCTCTGGGTCACTGCTCTCGATCTCTCCCACCATGACAACTCCAGTTGGTAGCTCTTTTGCCAAAGAAGGTCTGGACCTGTCAACCAGTTAGAAGCTGTGAGTTGTTCTGCTGTGACACCCCTTGAGGCGTGGTCAGCTGGGTCATCTTCTGAAGCCCTTTCTACAAAATCAGATTCCAACACCTTGATGACGTCTGTTGGAAGGACTACTTCTTTGATCTGTGTTCTACAGACATAGTGCACTTCGTTTGGGAGATTTGGAAGAACTGATGTCACTTGCTTCACAATGACTTGATGGCTTATTCCAAAGGCATCTCCAAAGTCAAGACATGGGTTGCCATAGACGACTACACTCCAACCCAAGTCTGTTCTCTGAGCAAAGGGCTCATTTTCTTCTCCAGCAACCACTTGTCTTGGTACAAGAGCTTGAGGACAGTTGTAGCCAATTAGTAGGCCGATGTCACAGCTCTGCAGAGGAGCAATTTCATCTGCAATGTGCTCAAGATGAGACCATGCCTTGGCAGTCTCTGGTGTGGGAATATGATCTCTGTTTGCAGGGATGAAATCTCTTGAGTAAGTTACTGGCAGGTAGATTATCTTATCGGAGTAGAATCCTCTTATTTGTAGATCAGTCAGCCTTCTGCTAGGCACCACTGTATTTCTTGAAGACATTGTGGAGAGCTTTAACTGGACTGGTTCATTTTTAGTGTGAAGAACCTTTGCTGTCTCTTCAAGGATGAAGGTCGTGTCACTCTGTGTATCGAGAAGAGCGTACACAAGAACTTCATGATTTGGCTTACTTGTAGTGGACAACCACACAGGAATGACTGAGGATGTATGGGTGCCTTTAACATTCTGGATAACTATGTTAGATGTTACCTCGCGTGGTGGTTTTGTCACCCTCTCTTGTGAACGATCTGTCGTTCCTTCTCTTGACTTGTCACTCTCCCTTTCTCCACCAGTCCTTGTTGACATTCCTCTTTCTTTGCTGCGATTATCGTGTAGGCAGGTTGGATGTCCTTTCTCACAAGTATCACAGATCCTTCTATTTTCACACTCCTTTGAGCGATGGCCAGGCTTCAGACAGCCAAAGCACAACTTCATCCCTTGAACAAACTTGACTCGCTCAGAGATGGTTTTATTCATAAATTTCCAACACTTGTGTAGACTGTGACTTGACTTCTCACAAAAAACACAGCTTGTGGAGGAAGCTTTTTCATCTGAGTTAGTTGCTAGTACCTTTGCTCCGAGAGCTCTGTTCTTTAAAACCTTGATCTGCTCACCTTCAGCAGGTTTCAGAGCATGGAGAGATGTTATTGGGTTATTTGCAATCTTAGCTTCACGTGTGAGAAACTTTACAAACTGCTGGAAGCTTGGGAATGTGTGACTTTCTTCCTCCACTTCTATGACCTTTCTGTTCCATCTCGAGGTCAGCCAGTCTGGAAGCTTTGCAAGTAACTTCTGGTTCTCATTGCAGTCATTAAGTACTTGAGGCCTCTGATCTGAGTCATAGCAGCCTCACAGCTCCGAAGAAAATCAGCAAACTCTTGAAGTTCGATACTGCCTTTGGAGCTTATCTTGGGCCATGCCTCAGCTTATCTCTGAATGCTTTGGCTATGAGGAATGGATTTCCATATCTTTCCTCGAGAATCCTCCATGCTGCGTGATAGGCTGACTCTGAACCAAGCAGGAAGTAGCTCTCTATAGCCTTTTTAGCAGGTCCACCCACATACTTTCGCAAGTGATATATCTTTTCTTCGGCTGGAATGTTTTTCCGATCAATGAGTGTCTGAAATGAAACCTTCCAGTCATTGAATCTGAGTGGGTCGCCATTGAATATTGTTGGTTCAGGTATAGGAAGACGACCTGCACTGATGGACTCTGCAAGTGCTCTAACAAGAGCTGCTGTGCTGTCATCCTGCTTTGAATGTGCCCTGTCTTGTGGTGAAGAATGGTGCTGCAACAGATTATTTTCATGTTTAACTTCTTCCTTTTCCTTCATACAGACACTTTGATGGAGTAGACTGCTTATTTCTTTATCGGAGCACTCACTCTGATCATACACTCGCTGACGTGCCTTAGCAGCCTTTAACTTTTTAACTGTCTCTAGTCGCTCCAGTTGTCTCCGCTTTGCATCTAGCACCTTTTGTCTCTCTGCAGCTTCAGCTTCAAGCCTTTCCAATTCCTCAATGCAACACTCTTGTTCTAGTAGTACTTCTAGAGTAGCTTCATTGGCAGCAACTTCAGCAGCGGCATCTTGTCTGCTAACAGAAATCTGACTTGAATGTCTGGAGCTGCTTTGAGCATGAGAGGACTTAGTGCATTGGGATTTGATACTTATCTTGTCTGAGGCTACAGACTTGAATATAGACGATGTCGCCCTGTTGCCTCGTTGTTCATCTCCTCCACCGTTATCTGCTGTCTCCAAACGATCTTTTGCAGTTTGGATGATCTTCCTGGTTACTGCATCACAGTTGTCAATTCTGCGACGTGTGTCATGGTCAGGGTTGTCTATGCGCCTTAACTCATCATAAGCAATGTTCAGATTCTCTGAGGCAGCACTTATTTTGCTTATGTGTTCATGTAGCAGGTTGTTTGAGCATTGTCCACTCAAAGCTTGCTTGGCGTCTTTAGCAATAGCCTTCCACTCCTCATAGCTCACAGTGAAACGGTGAGCAAATCTTCTTATTTGCTCATTGTACAGTTCTTGGCCCTTTTCTGTTAACTTTCGGTCTCTTTGGCTTCTTCGTGGTTCTTGTGAGGAAGTGTGGTCATTAGCTCTTGTGCCTTTAGTAGCCTGTGATTGCATGTCTATGCACTGCTGCTCTATACTTTCACCTACATTAACCTGCTTTCTCCCAGAGGTAAGACTAGGCTCTGACATTGTTACTTGGTGTACTTAAATTTGGGTTAAATCTAATTTGGCCTGTAGATAAGTGATTCAGCTCCCATTAGCTATTCACATTTGTACTATTTTTACCACTAATATTATTTTTTAGAAGATATTCACATCTACTTCACACAAATCAATATCACGTTGTTCTATGAAATGCAAAATTCAGTCTCTTGGTTGTAGCTTAGTTAACACTTAAACATACACACAACTATACCGTATGAATATGAAGGCAAAAATGTGTCAGTCTCTTGTGGGAAATAGTTTAAGCTTCTTTGCATCAGCTGGATTCATGGTAAGACGCCTGGATTCTTCTGTGGATGCTGCGGCTGTGTAAATGTCAGGAGCAGATGCACACTCTTGGATGTAGAGATGTCCCTTCTTGTCCATGGATCACGGCTCTTTGGTACTGTCTTCCTCGTCTACTCATGCAGAGCAGATGAGTTCTCACTGTAGCTCCTCCAGTGACAGGCATGAGGCAAGAGATCTTGATTTGAATACAGGGCTTTAATGCTGGTTAACCCGTGAGAACTGGTTTAAAGAAAGAAAAAATACATTAACAAAAATAATGCCATATGCATGTCTCACACATCTGGCGTTATAATCAAGCTCATACAGCTAGCCACTTTATGTATATTTTACACCAAAACTGACGCACGTAAACACAAACACCCTCATAGCAAAATAAGTAGTCAACAAACCTCATTGCTGCTTATCACACAGAGGTGCTAAACATCCTTTTAAATGTCCTTTATCTTCTTCTGTATACTTTCTTTGTAAGTATGCACTTAAACACGATAACAGTGGAAAAATAATTCGCTTTTGGCGGTAAAGTTTCCTCGGTGCGTCGCTAAAGGCGCTCGGGTGACAACACTCGGGCGGAACCAATAATTAGTTCCGTCTTGCTGTAAACGTACAATTCAGAAGAAATTAAATAATAAAAAGTGCAAATACATGAAATAAACTGGCGACAGAGGCAGTTACATAGCCCATCTCTCATTGTCTATAGGAGTGATGTACACTGGTCAAATTGCCCAAATGTTAATTTAGACATTCACAAATTTTACAGATTTTGACTCTCACTAATGTCATGAAATGTTTGGCAAAGTAGTAAAGAAGGTTGTATTATACTTTTCTTGTGTACTAGATCATATGGTTTGGAAAGTGTTTTTTTTCTCAGACATAAATGAACAATTCCAGGTGAAAGCTAAAGGTCGTAGCTTCCTGGGGGGAGGGACACCACTACATTAATAAAATATTTCCCTCTTGCTAGATTGATGACTAAAGCCCTAGTGAAACAGTGCAAAATGGTTGTCAGCTTAACTGGTTAAATACAAGACCTGTTCATTGTGAAATGTATGTGTTCAAGTCTAATAATTTTGCTCTATATATTTTCTACTCTGTATGTAATTTTATCTGTTTAAGCTGTTTGGATTGTTAATTGATATAACACAGGGCACCATTGAAAAAGAGACACTGGTCTCAATTGGGATTCCCTGTAAAAATAAAGAGGAATATGATAGAGGGAATATGATAGCGAGTATTATGATGGAGTGGAATATGATGGAGAGAAATATAATAGAGAGAATATGATGGAGGGAATATGATAGAGGAATTTGATGGAGGGGAATATGATAGAGAATGAATGGAGGAATGTGTGACGCTCTTGAGCAACAAAGGTTGTCTGTTTGGTTATATCAACTGGAAAGACACGGATAAGAAAATGTTCAAACATAATTTTAAACAATACTTTTCTATAGTCAGCTGATATTGATTTCTTTATTTAATTATTTATTAAACTTAAATGCTAAACATCAATGACACCTACTCTTCAATTACATTTTTTGGGCCTATATAATTACACATCCAGCTAATTTTATCCCTCTATGAGCATGCGTACCGTAAAGATACCGTAAGGATCACTCGACTGCAACAGCTCTCGTTGATTTAATCGATCAATGGCTCAGATCACTTGACCAAGATAAACTTGTGGATGAGCTGCTTCTTGATTTTAGTGCTGCAGTTGACCTTGTTGATCATATGGCTAATAGCTGAGGCCATTGAAGAGAGATGTTTTCTTGAACCTCATTTCTTTTTGGAACTTTGTTACTGAGGTGACATAGACTATGGAAGACTTGTTTTACTGTAGTAAGGTAGCCTATGTATTTCATTGATGATGATGATGATGATGATGATGATGAAAAATATTGGCATTAGTGGTAGGCTGAGATCGAACAAACAACCTAAGTAAGCCTGGCTGCTATTTATGATATCTAAAACATATAGACTTTTAATTAGGCAAAACACATGTCGTTTGAATGGTCAACCATTTTACATGAGTTACAGCATTTTATTTTAATAAAAATTAGGTTATATGGATTCATTGTATATATTAGGTATGACTGTGCTGCATAGGTACAAAAAATCTAAAATAAATAAACTAAATTGTGCCAGCATTTGATAACACATGAAAGCTGCTGTGGGTAACCATGGCAATGGGGACTCCATTGTGACATCACAAGATTCCGATTCTGGAAGGTTACCTGTTGCACAGACAAACTGAACAGTGCAAAGAGACTGATTCAACTAACCACTGACAAATTATTAATGTCCTATTTCATTAGTGAGAGAACACACTGCTTACTTCAGAGGTAGGTTGTAATATAACTTATTGTGAATGTGTTTCAGTAGTATAACTTATTTTCAAATTACTTGTGAATGAATGTGACATTTTAAGTAGACCTAACATGACTAGTGAAACTGTTGAAGAGAGATAGTTTGCTTGAGTCCTCTTTTTGTGAGAAAATGCTTCATCCTGACACCTGAGATGTCATGTTACAATTGTAGTGAGCCAGCCTAATGGCTAATGCATTCTATTGATGACAGAAAAAAACCTCTCTCTGTGTTAATCACCAACATATGTTGTAATCAATTATCTCAATAAATATGTACCAAAAGAGTAGGTTGTGTAAAAAAACAAGTACACCTACCTAATTTGTAGCTGATTCATTTCTAATAAGAATAATATGTTCTTAATTGAATGGACATCCATTTCAAATGGTTGAATTGATAGACCTCTTTAAATTGAGGTGCACTCAAGGGCACTCAAAGAGAAGACTGGCATTTTTACCTCCTTGGTTTTTAAAATAGATGAAACTGTACAAGTTAGGTCCTGCATGGATATAGAGTCATTTTCTACCCAAAACACAGTGTTTTCAATGATATGATGGAACTGATTAGTGTGGTTTGTGAGAACCAGGCCCAATATGGAGTAGAGCTACATGAGGGGTTGAATAAGGCTCAATAGTAAGGTACAGAAAGACCCTGAAGTTTGCTTTTAAAGTCTGTGTTGTGCTTTTTCATCTGCCATGGCAACGCCTTGCATCACAATGATGATGTCATGAAGGATATTGTTCACGAAATGATAAGAACAGCCAAAATCGATTCATTTGAACTTGGTCGCTTTTCCAGTAGCCAACTTTTTACTAGTAATTCAGATAGGCCTATTGCCTAAACATATCTGGATCAGGATTCTCACTTGATTAATTGTAAGTAGCTGGGAAGAAAACGTGTGCACATTGTAAAAAAATGCATTATTATTTGGTTAGCAACACCCACTTACTACAACGTTGTGTATTTTCCAGAGTTATTGTTAGCTAAGAGGAAGACATGGAGGGTTCAACGCTGACACAGAGGAGGGGTGAGTGTCGGTTGGAGGAAAGGGCGATCTAGACAGACTACGTGATGGAGCTGGGAGCCAGGTTGGCTCTGGTTTTGCAGATCCAGAAGGATCAGGAGAAGAAGATGAAGAGGATTTGGTTCAAGACGAGGAAAATGCCAAGACTGATTGAGGAGGTAACAAGACCAACTTTGACAAAGTCGACAAGAGTTCTGTTTAACAATATTAATTAAAGCAAATATAAGTTATTGTAAGGGCAAAATGTTCCATATGCCATGGAATGTAAGCTAACAATGTTTTGTCCTTATTTCTTTTTGTATTAGGCTACACCATGGCAATGCTTATACCTGTTCTTGTCTAAATGTGATGTATCGTGTCTGTCTGTTTCAGTGAATTTATGTCCTCAGTTCTTATGGTTGTCTGGTCATAAAAAATAAACAACCGTTCTATCATAGACGCTCATATCAGGATTATGTGGTTGTCTCACCTAGCTACCTTAAGTTGAATGCACTAACTAACTATAAGTCGTTCTGGATAAAAGCGTCTGATAAATGGCTAAAATGTCAAATGTTATGCTGGGTGTGGGGCATATACTT
>NW_025537435.1:0-33568 GCF_020615455.1 Coregonus clupeaformis
CTCCACGCATCGACCTGGTATTGCAGTACCTCCAGGAACGGTGTACCCCCTGTCATGGTAAAGATAAATCAGGCAAAGACAACAGAATTGCTTTGTTATATTCCATTAGGATCACGATGTATTTTATATTTTCACGTTTGACCATCTTCATCTCAATGTCAATGATGGCTAGAAAGTGATGGTGAAGTCAGTCACTGTTATATTGACTATGATAGCTGATGTGAATGGTGCGTTAATCATCTAATCAAATCAATGTTTATTCGTCACATGCACAGGATACAGGGTGTAAATGGTACAGTGATAATGCTTTAAAGATAATGCTTTAAAAAAAGATTGGCATAGATTGGGAGTTGATCAACGTTGGGAATAACCACTTTAGACTGTTACAAAGTAACACATTTGTAGGTTCGTAAGTCACGTGGTCATCTGCCCTCCAATCGGAAATGACAGAAAGCGTTTATAAATTAAATCCAGATTAACAGCTAAATCGGAATAATAATATATGAAATACGGGTGGGGGAATCAATTTAGAGATAATAATATTGACATAACATTTGATCTTATATCAAATATCTCTGGTAGCGTTGATGCCACAAGGGAACTGAGCAATTGTCCACTTGGTGGCGCAAGTGTTCCACTGACCGTCGCATTTGAATGTTGAACCACTTGACTTCAATACATCATCAACGCAAATAATATGAACAATAAAAATAGCCTGTTTTTATTTTACATGTCTGTAGAGCCTTGTACGATAAGACCACGGTGAAGAGGCCTTCATAAAGTTGCCATCCTAAATTACTAGAGGCCAAACTTCAAAGATGTCCATGGCACTGGACTGCAGTAAGAGCTAGGCCTACAGTGCGGCCTACGGAGCGGTCCTGGTGTATGGTCCTGGCTGCCTAAATGTTTCCTCCACATAATAAACTGTACAAACATGGCACTTTAGAGGGTTACTTTTACAATTAGCCTTACTCAGTCACTACTTCATATCATGGACATAAAATGCTATTAGACCTAATGAAGATACCGTATATGTAAGTTACTTAGTTGGTGTCTTGTGAATCAACTGGTATGCGCATCAGGGTTTAATATTTCCTCGATATTATACAAATGTTCCATCCCGAGAATAAATCACTCTTCTCCCGGGTAACCCGGTATTTTCCGCCAAAACCGGAAGTGTCATTCAAAAGCATTATAACACTTATAAATGTCTGGATTTGATTAGAGCTTTGATCAGCATGAAAATACAAACCTGATGCTACTTGAGCCTGATCAGACATATATTAAATACATTTTATAATACATTTTACAAATCCAAATCCCAGATGAAGAATAAGAAACTATTTCAAAGCATAGTACATGTAATGTTAGCCAAGTACAATGTAATTACTAGTTGTTACACAGGATTTAGCTAGTTAAAATGAAGTGTATCTTTAGGAGTACTTGTAATTAATGTGTACAGTACATTACCCATCCTGACAACCCGGCCCTCAATTTCAAGCTTGTGGAAGTGACATCCAAGTGGGAGAATAAATACACTAGTAAACCACAGAGTATCTGTATAAGAAAATCATTCAGAGCACACTGTGCTGCCAATCACAGTGTAAGGTGCGACATTTTGCGGGTGTGGAGAGCTCGTTAGAGGATAGAGGAAGCTTGCCTTGAAGAGCTGGGCATCGTGTTATGACCTGCATTATCTGAATTAGGCCCACAGAATTATACCTACGGAGGAGCGGCTTCTATGGAGGAACTTTGAATGTCTGAACTTCAGAGTTGGTTTAACGTTGGACCAGAGCAGATGTTAGCTAGCTAGCTAACAACCTTGTTTGTGCAGTGCAGTGTAGCACTATATAATTAAAAACAGGTCCTACCTTTATGTCGTTAATAAATCCAATGTGAAACGTGGTGACTATAGTATCCTTAACTAGCATTGAAAAAGTTCATCTATTCTTCTCAAATTAAACATATCTCCCTAATTTCTGAATCATGCTTGTAACGTTGTCAGTAGGATACAGTAACCTATGCTTCAGAGGGGAGGAGCAGGTAGTTTCCACACGCACACCCACTGGCAAAGATTTCCATTCCAGCTGGCAGACAGTAAGTGGAATACGTTTCTAGAGTGAGCTTTGTTGCGATTTTGTGGGACTGGAGAAAAATACCCGGAAAGTAAAATAAGGTTATTACCTGGATTACATGCTTTTAAAATAACTGCTGTTCCTGAAAAGTATAGAACACTTTAGTTTCCGGTTCTTTTTAACCTTATTTTTCAGTTCTGTTCCCTGAACCGGTTCCAACCCTAGAGAAATTATTTGGATGTAGGTCATGCTTAGGCTAATAAATTATAAAGGGAAATAAATTGCTACAGTTTACACTTTTTTTGTAATTTAATGAAATGTTGTAATCTGATCTCGGAATGCACGGACCGTTAGTAGTGGGGGAACAGGAAGTTTCGGGCAGGCTGCACCATTCTTCACAATAAAGAAAGCGCCAGAACTGTGCAGTCAAGAAGATAACCTTTGTGTCCGTTTCTATTTATTACTAGAGGTATGTCATAGCACGTTTAAACTTTCTAATGTCGAAAGAACATGTCATACCATGCTAGGTAACACATTCGTTAAGGTATTATCACGTTTGGTAAAGGTTTGATGTGTTATTTTTGTGTCAAACCAAGTGAAGAACGTGATAAAAACTATTTTACAAGTCACATAGCTAGAGACTTAGGGTTTGTCTGAGTGGATGTACATAATTTTCTCATGGTAATTTCATAAATAATCAATTTATTTGAGATTTCTGTGTTCGTTTAGCATATTATTGGTTTTGTGTAAAATTCCCAAGCTGGTAAAATGGCGGCTACTCTCGGTCAGCGTCAACGGACTTCAGTGAGGACAGTGCGGGTGCATCAGAGAGACAATTTCACGGTCGCACTACTGTTTTGAAGCAGAATGTAATGATTATCAGTTTTCTACATGTGTACTAATATTCAGACACATTCTGTTGTTTCTGTCTTTATCAATGAAGGTTGCTATGGTGTGAACAGGAAATACAATTGGTTTTTGATTGAAGTAATACATTGAAGACAAGGTTTAAGGAAATTAGCACATAGTGCTATCTATGACAAACTGTAACCTTGTACTAAATGGATTTTGAGTCATTTATGCATTTATCTACTATAGGTTAGGTATTAGCTCAAAAGTATTGTGGAGCTCCTGCACCTTAATATAAACAGTACCGGCACCCGAAATGAGTATTGGCACCTATTTCAGTCCAAGTCAAGCACTGAATTAGATAATTGAACTTGAAAAAAGTGAAAATATTTTTAGAGAATGAAGAAAGTGCCAGAACTGTCAAGACAATAACTTTTTGTGTCTGTTTCTCTTTATTACTACTGGCCTTTTCAGATAAGTCTGAGGCCGGTAACATCAACAGTGAGGACAAACCCAGCCTGCCTCTCTCCTTCCACACTGAGTCCAAACCTACAGTCACTGGGTCCTGATTGTGACAGTGGAGCCCAGTTTACTGCAGGATCCAGAGATGGCATCAGTGAAGCTGGAAGACTGCAGTCAAACACTGGAGCTGAATGTCAACATTAAAGATGAAGAAGAGGAGAAGAAGATTGGGAAATCTGTTTCTCATGGTAAGAGCATTTTCTATCTAACTAAGTTTGTTAGTTATGATTTGGAAAGGCACACACCTGTCTATATACAGTGCATTCGGAAAGTATTCAGACCTCTTGACTTTTTCGACATTTTGTTACGTTACAGCCTTATTGTAAAATTGATTAAATTGTTTTTTCCCCTCATCAATCTACACACAATACCCCATAATGACAAAGCAAAAACAACAACAACTGAACAATCATATTTACATAAGTATTCAAACCCTTTACTCAGTACTTTGTTTATGCACCGTTGGCAGTGATTGCAGCCAAAGTCTTAATGTGTATGACGCTACAAGCTTGGCACACCTGTATTTGGGGAGTTTCTCCCATTCCTCTCTGCAGATCCTCTCAAGCTCTGTCAGGTTGGATGGGGTGCGTCGCTGCACAGCTATTTTCAGGTCTCCAGAGATGTTCGATTTAAGTCCCGGCTCTGGCTGGGCCACTCAAGGACATTCAGAGACTAGTCCCGAAGCCACTCCTGCGTTGTCTTTGCTGTGTGCTTAGGGTCGTTGTCCTGTTGGAAGGTGAACCTTCGCCCCGGTCTTGAGGTCCTGAGTGCACTGGAGCAGGTTTTCATCAAGGATCTCTCTGTACTTTGCTCCAATCATCTTTCCCTCTATCCTGACTAGGCTCCCAGTCCCTGCCGCTGAACAACATCCCCGCAGCATAATGCTTCCACCACCATGCTTCACCATAAGGATGGTGCCAGGTTTCCTCCAGACGTGATGCTTGGCATTCAGGCCAAGAAGTTTAATCTTGGTTTCATCAGACCAGAGAATCTTGTTTCTCATGGTCCGAGTCCTTTAGGTGCCTTTGGCAAACTCCAAGCGGGCTGTCATGTGCCTTTTGCTGAGGAGTGGCTTCCGTCTGGCCACTCTACCATAAAGGCCTGATTGGTGGAGTGCTGAAGAGATGGTTGTCCTTCTGGAAGGTTCTCACATTTCCATAGAGGAACTCTGGAGCTCTGTCAGAGTGACCATCATGTTCTTGGTCACCTATATAGACAGTTGTGTGACTTTCCAAATCAGCTCCAATCAATTGAATTTACCACAGTTGGACTCCAATTAAGTTTTAGAAAAATCTCAAGGATGATCAATGGAAACAGGATCCACCTGAGCTCAATTTCGAGTCTCATAGCAAAGGGTGTGAATACTTATGTAAACAAGGTATTTCTGCTGTTTTATTTTTAATACATTTGCAAAAATGTCTAAGAACCTGTTTTCACTTTGTCATTATGAGGTATTGTGTGTAGATTGATGAGTTTTTTATTTATTTAATCCATTTCAGAATAAGGCTGTAACGAATCAAATTGTGGAAAAAGTAAAGGGGTCTGAGTACTTTCCTAAGAGTACATATCCAAAAGTGGACCTAGAAGTTTGTCCTTAAATATCTATTGGGAGCCCATCTGGACCTTCCGCTTAACCTCCCTTCATATCGAAAATAGCATCAGATATTTCAACACCATCCAATTCCTTTTCCAGATCCAATTTAGTGTCTTCTGAAGTAGAGGGAAAATCAAGACCTGACTAGTTCAGTTCTCAGGAGATTCAGAGTTGTAAAGTGTGTTGTAGTAGGAAGCAAATGTTTGGTTTATTTCTACAGGATCCATTGATAATTGTCCTTGTAAATTATGAATTGCATTAAAGGCTGAATTTTACTTCTTAATGTGCCAGGCCAGCAATTTACCAGGTTTTTCACCTTGATCATAGAAGGACTGTTTCAGCCTAGTTAAGCTGTTTGCAGCCTTAGAGGTGGGAAGTTCTTCATACTGAGCTTTAAGACCAAATCATTCCTTGTTTACTTCTACTGAGTTATCCAAAAATGCTTCCCTCTCCAATTCTCTCATTTTGCTCTCCGTCTCTCATTTTCTGATTTATTAGATTTGAAACTGGTAAAACGTATAATTTGCCCCCAAATATGTGCTTTGTAAGCCTCCCATCTGGTACTCGCTGACGTTTGGTCAGTGTTCAATGTCAAATAGACATCTATATGCACTCCAACGTAATGTAAGAAGTCTGGGTCCTGTAACCATCTGGGATGCAAACGCCATCTAGAGGATCCTTTTACTAGTTTTGTATCCCTATAGAATAATCACACAAGGGAATGGTCATTCAAAACAATAGTATCATATCCACTTCCTGCTACATTGGGAAGCAATGAGCAATAAACTAAAAAGTAGTCTACATGAGAATATGATTTAAATGTTGACGAGTAACATGAATACTCCCTTTTTCTCGGGTTCTGAGTCCTCCAAGGTTCACATAGATTTAAGTCCTTAATGAAATGCTGTAATTTCTTTCTACTCTGCAAGTGGGAAGTGTCTGAACCAGAGGAGCGATCTAGATGAAGATCAAGAGTGCAATTAAAGTCCCCTGCCATTAGGATCTTACCAGGAATGGAGGCTATCAATAGAAATACATTGTCAAAGAATTTGGGATGATCATCATTAGGACCATAAACATTAACCAGATTAATATGCTCATTCAAAAGAGTTCCCTGTATCTAAATGTATCTACCAGCTGTATCAGTTATAATAGTATCCACTTGAAACGGAACAGATTAGTGAATTAAAACCATAACACCATGAGAATGAGAGGAGAAACAGGATTCTACTACTTGCCCTTGCCATCTCCTGCATACTTTAAGTAGCTCATCCTTCAACAAGTGAGTTTATTGTAGGAACACAATAGATGAATGAAGTTGTTTAAGCCTAGTAATAACCTGTTTTAAGCTTGGATAGTTTACAAACTCCACAGACATTCCACTAAGTAAATTTAAGTTTAGCATTTGAAGTCATTTAACCAAAGATGTAAACATGGAATAAGCTATAGCATAAAGGCATATCTAAAATATGTTTAGTAACCACAAGGACCGCAGGAATATTTTGTATTGAGGAAAAT
This sequence comes from Coregonus clupeaformis, assembly GCF_020615455.1. Classification (NCBI taxonomy): domain Eukaryota; kingdom Metazoa; phylum Chordata; class Actinopteri; order Salmoniformes; family Salmonidae; genus Coregonus; species Coregonus clupeaformis. The sequence continues at coordinate 6,559 of NW_025537435.1, forward strand.
ATGTAAAGATCTGTTGGAAGAAACAAACATAAATCTATCCTAACATAAACACAGGGTATTTTGCTAGTAGCCTGGATATAGTTGCCTAAATATCACAACAAAAAGGCCTCTCTAGCAAGATGATATGTGAAATATCACGTAGTATTTGTTTGAAAAGTAGCAAAGAATAGCTCCACCTAAAACAGTAACGCTAGTTAGTGAAGCCTGAGACTAACGTTATCGTTACAGTATGGACCGTCCAAAATAGTGGTAGATGATCCACAACACAGGGTCTGCTGCTAGTAGCTACAAAGTGACAATATGGCCCATACGTATAGCGTTAATATAGTATACCATGATACGTTTATAAACCAGAAAAAGTATCAAAGATCAGAAATGAACAGCCTACGTGAGAAAGAGATATCATTGAATATGTGCTACGTTACCCAAAGGCCCTTTGCACATGATGTTAGGCTTGCACCTGAGTGTCAGTCATTTTAGTCCAAGGATATGATCAAAAGGCCTCCATTCTTAAATGGAAGAAGTGTGTAACCACCAATACTTTTTCAAGAGCTGGCTGCCCGGATAAACTAAGTGATAGGGGGAGAAGGGCCTTGGTCAAGGAGGTGACCAAGAACACGATGGTCACTGACAGAGCTCAAGAGTTCCTCTGGCGATGGGAGAACCTTCCAGAAGGACAACCATCTCTGCAGCACTCCACCAATCAGGCCTTTTAAGGTAGAGTGGCTAGACGGAAGCCACTCCTCATGAAAAGGCACATGACAGCCCGCTGGGAGTTTGCCAAAAGACACCTAAAGGACTCTCAGACCATGAGAAACAAGATTCTCTGGTCTGATGAAACCAAGATTGAACTCTTTGGCCTGAATGCCAAGCGTCACGTCTGGAGGAATCCTGGCACCATCCCAACGGTGAAGCATGGTGGTGGCAGCATCATGCTGTGGGGGTGTTTTTCAGTGGCAGGGACTGGGAGACTAGTCAGGATCGAGGGAAAGATGAACAGAGCAAAGTATAGAGACACCTGGAAATAGCTGTTTGGCGACACTCCCCATCTAACCTGACAAGCTTGAGATGATCTGCAGAGAAACTCCCCAAATACAGGTATGCCAAGCTTGTAGCGTCATACCCAAGAAGACTTGAGGCTGTAATCACTGCCAAAGGTGCTTCAACAAAGTACTGAGTAAAGTCTGAATACAGTTTTTTTATTATTGTTATTTTTGCAAAAATGGTGTCATAGAACCAATCATTTTTCTTTTTATTCATTTTAGAAACACTTAAAATAAGAGCTGTGTTTCGTGTAGGCTTACCCTGGTGTGACTTTTAGCAATATATTTGGCTCTATTTCCTCCCAGATTATAAAACTCTAATTATCATCAAAGTAGACATCATGCAAAACAACAAATAGCTCAAATCACTGCAATCTCCTGCACGTCATCTCTAGCTGACACCTTTGCTAACAGGTATTGTGTCAATTTAAAACTTGCACAAGACAGTTCACAGAATTGTCCATTTAAATAAATGTAGCCTATTTTTTTCATTACAAAATGTAGCTAACATTAGATAGTTAACCCAGAGATCCTTACCTTTGACTCTATTCTGCAATTTTGTCCAGATCATCATGGCATTTGTGGTTCTTTATGATAGCCACATTAGCAGTTAATTACCATTTCATTTTTGTAGGGGTAAATACATGCAAATATATAAAAGTCACCTTGTCCTAGAGAGATTTACATGGTTATCAAAACGCCACACCAGGGTAAGCCTACACGTAACACAGCCCTTATTTTAAGTGTTTCTAAAATCCCCTATGGGAAAAATGAATGGTGGAATAATGATTGGAACCATTTCCCTGTTTGACTGCTAGGTTTTATGGGTATTATCATTTATACTGTGGTACTCCATTGGTGTGCAGCTACCTGAAGCTAGTGGGATGTGGATGAGCTGAGAAACGTGGTAAGATGGCAGACAAGAAAAAATGTGGAATGGGGGATGCACAAACCTTCTGGAAGATCTGATGAAGGAGAAGATGGTGGACAAGGAAGGAAAAGTGGAATATGTTTTGAGTGAATATGGAATGGAAGATCACACAGAACTTTTAGAAGAGCTACAGGAGGAAAGTGAACATGACGAGAGTGAGGATGAATTAACTGTGGTGAGGAACTCAGAGTTCGGGCCTCTGCTCCGAGGGTGATAAGGATGATTCTGGCCCAATGGGAGTGAGATTTGTAGAGGGAATGGATCCATATGTGGTGTCAGGTTAGGTGGAGAAGAGGTTGGGGACTGTTGTGTTGGTGAAGGTAACTTGGAGTGGACTCGTGATGATTTATTGTTTCTCCTCTGTCCAGAGGGAGCGGGCGCTGCGGATTACGTGATTAGGGACAGGAATTGTGACTTGAATTGCTCTCCGTAACAGTGTGGCATTGAAAGGAGTGATAACGGGGTTAGGTTTAAGTGTTGAGGATGAGCAGTTGAAATGGAAGATTCCAGGTGTCTGTGACACCCTCCGTTTTGGTGAGACGTAGATCCGGTGTAGAGCGTGGGGAAACAGAGAATACATTACCTGTCATGCTGGGTTTTGATGCATAGTCTCTGCCAGATACGATCAAGGTAGGAAGTGTTAGTTATCCCGTGAGCGATTTTTGTTCCATAAATACTACAGTGTTTTAGGTGTGAAGTTTATGGGCCTGTTGCAGCAGTGTGTAGGCGTGAGATGCCTAGATGTGACAAGTGTGCAGGAGGGCATGAGATGAAGAAATGTGTGGTATCGGTGGAGAAAGTTCTGTGTGTTAGTTGTGGGGGTGCTAACGGGCTGGAGATCTGAGGTGTCAGGTGAGAGAAAGGCAGATTGAGGTTGCCAGGGTTACAGTAATACTGATTGTGTTGTATGCCGAAGCAGTGAAGAGAGTGGTAGAGGAAGATGGGTACAGGGTGAGGGATCTTGAGAGGATTCCTGTGAGTAGGCAGAGACCAAGAGAGAGTGATGGGAAGAATATGTGCTTCAGTAAGGTGGGCTTTTTAGCATTTATAGCAATGGTTTTCAATTGTACTGCAGAAATGGATCAAAAGTACCAGAAAATAGAGGCTGTGGTGGCAGCGGCAGAGAAGTACTTGGGATTGCGAGGATTTACTGCAGAACAGCTTCAGGGTGTATTGAGTGGTAGTGGTCTGGCGTAGGACTAGATAGGGTTAAATAGTGGAATGGGGTGGTGGGTTTTTGTTGTGTAAAATCGCCACGAAGGGACTCAAAGTCAAACTTAAATGAATCATTATTTTTATCAGCAAGCTGGAGAGGTTCCAACAAACTTAAAAGCACCATAGTACACGTCGTTCGGGAGCTCTGCCGGGGCAGTCCCGTTAGTTGTCCTATATACTGCTTACACAGACAAGTTATATTTGCATGATTTTAGCTTATTAATAATTAATTCATCATTAACATTTGGTTCCTGCATGTGACCAACCAATACCTCACAAGGCTTCTTCTCTCCAAGGTGAGACCTTGAAACTGAGATATCCCTTTTGGTTCCCAGAACAATGTTCTGGGCGTACTGCCAATTGGTCTGAGAAGGTCAGACACCTTCACGAACCGAGAACATTTTCCCTCACATTTTTTAGAGCGGGCTAATACTTGGCAGGGCAATTTTGTATTAATTACCGTATCAATGAATTTAATATATGTAGGCTGTGAATGGCCTCACACACCAGTACAGTAGGTGGCGGTGTATGCACCTAAAAGTTGGATGCGCTCCGCCAACCAAATCCCAAAGAAGAAGAAGAATGCAAATGCACGTCGCTTGACCCGTATGGAGAATGTGAAAAAGGAGCAAAGTTCATCTTTATTATTGATGTTTGATGAAGAGTATCTACCACCCTATGTAAAGCTGGGATATATAATATACCACATAAGAGAGTTTGTGTAAAACCTGATGCAATGCAAGAAATGTAAATATTTTGGCCACATGTCAAGTGTTTGCAGACGGAAGGAATATGTTATTGAAGAGCATGTGAATGTAAAATGTTGTAACTGTGGTGGGGGGTCATATTCCTGAATTCCCAGAGTGCCCTGTTAGGGTGAAAGAGGTTGAGGTGTCAAGGGTCAGGGCTGTACAGCAAATCTCCTATGTGGAGACGGTGAAGAGAGTTATAGTAGCAAGAGGCCACAGTTCTGAAGAAGATATGGCGGTGGATGCACTGCAACCAGTTGCAAATGTTATACGTCAATCAAGTGATCTGGATACACTAATTTTGAAGGGGGATTTTTTTAGTATTTACAGCCACAGTTACTAATTGTACTGCACAAGAAGTCCAAGAAGCTGGACATCATTATATCTGCAGCTGAGAAGTTTTCGGGCCTCCAAGACTTCACGGCAGAAGCCCTGCAAGGACTACTGTTGCCAGAAAATGTTCCGCCCTCACAGGATCCTTCTGAGCCTGTGAATGGATCTGATTAGAACAGAAAAGCAGGCTGATTTAGTTCAATTAAAATTTCGTTATTGATAGTTTGTATGATTTAAAAAATATATACTGTATACACTGAACAAACATATAAACGCAACATGTAAAGTGTTGGTCCAATGTTTCATGAGGTGAAATAAAATATCCCAGAAATGTTCCAGACAAACTTATTTCTAAAATGTTGTGCGCAAATTTGTTTACATCCCTGTTAGTGAGCATTTCTCCTTTGCCAAGATAATCCATCCACCTGACAGGTGTGGTATATCAAGAAGCTGATTAAACAGCATGATCATCATTACACAGGTGCACCTTGTGCTGGGGACAAGAGTAGCTGAGGAGGTGCTTGGCAGCATCTAATGGGGATCCCTAACAAATACAAAAATGCCACTCTAATGTGCAGTTTCTTCACAAAACACAATGCCACAGATGTATCAAGTTTTGAGGGAGCATGCAATTGGCATGCTGACTGCAGGAATGTCCACCAGAGCTGTTGCCAGAGAATGTTAGGTTAATTTCTCTAACATTAGCTGCCTCCAATGTTGTTTTAGAGAATTGTGCAGTATGCCCAACCAGCCTCACAACTGCTGACCACGGTGTATGGCGTTGTGCGGGCGTGCGGTTTGCTGATGTCAATGTTGTGAACAGAGTGCCCCATGGTGGTATCGGGGTTATGGTATGGGATGCCATAAGCTACAGACAACTAACACAATTGCATTTTATCGATGCAGTTTGAAATACAGAGATGCCATGACAAGATCCTGAGGCCCATTGTCCTGCCATTCACCTCGAATTTCACACAGCCATTGAAGAGGAGTGGGACAACATTCCACAGGCCACAATCAACAGCCTGATTAACTTTATGCAAAGGAGAAGTGTCCCGGAGGAGGCAGCGGCTTCTCCAGTGCTTCATTTGTAAATTGGGCGGCGCCGGAACCAAAAGTGAGCCCGAGAGGGGGGTGACCTGGGGGGCTCTGAGGTACCAGAACGGATAAAAACAAACAACCTTTATAACAAAGCATTGCGTGCATTATCATAGCTTTCGCATACGGGCATAGAGCAGTGGTGTGGAGCCGCTTGCAGAAGTTACACATTTTTTGTAGCCTAGAGTCCGGGAAAAATGTGTTCTTTTTATAAATGGATTTCATGCAATTCTAGATCATTTTAGATGACTGGAGACTTTCGCAGAATCTTTTTTAATACCTCACAAATGACCAAAATGACAGGCTACTTTGACACTGAGAATCTGAGATCAATAAAAACGACCTTGTCTTGAATCCATCAATAGCCGAGGCCCCTAAGTGTGCAGAGAAACACATTGTACAATATGAGGAGGAAGATATAGTCCTAAAAAAGCTTTCCGGTTTCACTGACTCACCCAATGATGTGCAGCTCACTCACCGGCCAAAAGCTTATCTCTCTCTTGCTTTACTTTTTTTTAAACAATGCTGTTCGCTCAATAGGTCTATTTGGAAGTTGATAACTTGGTAACATACAGACATTAGTATTTTATTTTCAGCAGGATCCATTTGCTTTACAACCTGTGTTTTCCAGCGATTGTATTATAAATATTTGCGAAAGGCCTGTTTTGGCTGCATGCTGTTAACTGACAGATTTGCCACACGTTAGGCATGCCTTGTTTTTTTAGGGGGCATGACAATTAGAGAGGAATCGAAATGTAATTTCTCTGATTGCTTTTATTAGGATTTTTACATTGCAAACAGTGGAAAATATTTTTCATGCCACAAGAGGTAGGCTACCTGATCCTGGCAAATGGGTTCCGGAACGAACGACTACAAAACTGAGAGGTACCGGAGGATCCTGCTCAAATTAAGCACCGCCCTTCTCATATAATGGGGTAGGGCCATCCCAAGAATCCCTGAACGCACCAAATATTTCTTATAACTAAACCAAGATAGACCACAGCTGGTCGTTTCCAATGGGAACAGATGAGTCATAGTGGGCAGAGCCAAGCACGAGCTAGCGAGATCCTATTGGCGTGTTCTAGCAAACATCTGCATATTTCTGTTAGGGATTGCCTCCTCTGTGAAGCGCTCGTGTGCAATAACTCAATTCGCCGTTGCGTTCCTTCTAAATAACGTGATTTAAAAAAATATTTACAACAGGTAAGTCGACAGAACTTAGTCCACTCTGTGCATAACAGATTTTAGTTTTGGGAACAGAACTGTATTAAGATCAGATGTTTCATCGATTAGAACATTTGCAGAATATCGGCCAAAATCCATCTCCTTCCATCTTCTCCCACTGCCGGCCAGTGGGCTTCCTCTCACTACCATATTTGGTAGTGAGTGGAAACGCCAAGCGGATGCTTAACAATTATACATCCAGTGAAATATCTGTCTCATTGTTCTATCTGTGGCTGCACTGTGGTAGTAGGGGAACAGGAAGTTCCGGGAAGGCACACACCATTCCTCAGTATAAAGAAAGCTAATTCTTAGTTTATATAATGATTTTCCGAGCTAATTCCATCCAACAGTTGCCAACCATTATTGAGTGTCACTCCTCGCCACATATAGGATCACCCTATATGGTATCGTGTTGCACCCTAGTCAGGATATTCCATCACGTACTCCTTCTAAGATTAGCACCAGTGGCCCCCCAGCTATCTTGGCCCGCATACCTTCTGGCACCCACCAGTGACAGAAATAAATACATGGAATGTATGTCATCCTCCAAATCCTTATGCAGCTCTCAATATTCCAAACATTAACTAATACTTTATAAAATATGTAATATCAGTATGTAATAGCACGTTTACACGTTCTAATATCGAAAGAACATGTCATACAATGCTAGGTAACAAATCCATTAAGGTATTATCACGTTTGGTGTGTTATTTGTATGTCAAACTGAGTAAACCTGGTAACTATTTTACAAGTCACATAGCTAGATACTTTGGGTTTGTCTGAATGGATGTACATCATTTCCTCAAGGTGATTTCATAAAGAATCAATTTATTTTAGATTTCCGAGTTTGTTTAGCATTTTTGTCAGACTTCTGAATCTACTTCTGAAAGTACCATGCTTAGATTCATAATAACATCTCAGATTGAACTCTTCCCAAACAGCGACAGTTTCGTTGCAAACAAGACACACTGGTTTGATACTGGAGAAATATGATAAATATATTTGAATAGAACAGTTGGACTATTAATATAGACATAGGTGATTTTACCACTAATCAGATGGACATTATTATGTTATGGTCATTGAATTGATTAGCCCACTAACCACGTGTTAAATGTGTAGTGTAGCTTCACTGTGTAGGACTATGAATTGGGCAGCTATAGGCTATTTGTTAATAGGCTAATTATGTTCTGGCCCGCAGACTAGCTACAAGCTCAGCAACACATTGACTGGAGGCCAAACCTAGTTGCCAACCCCCCTATATTGTAAATTCAATCTGGCTTTACTTCCGGGCTGTTATGACAGATCTGGCCGTATCTTCTCTCTATGTTTCTAAAGAATACCATGGTACTACCATGTCAGGAAAATACCATGGTACTGGTGCAACTACCATGGTGTGTTCCTGACATGGTAGTACCATGAAATAAATACCATGGTACTATCATGTTCTTTTGGTCACTACAGTGTCATGTTCTTGGAACCATTCCTGGACAAGCCTTGTTGCATGGGGCATAATCCTGCTTAAAGAAATATGTTTGCAGATGGATAACTGCTGCCATGAAGGGATGCACCTGATTGGTAATGATGTTTAGATATCCTGTGGCATTCAAACGTTGCTCCACTTTTATCAAGGGGCCCAATGTGTGCCATGAAATCCCACCCCACACCACCACCACCATCCTGCAATGCTGACACACGGCATGGATGCATGTACTCGTGGTTTCCTCCATACCTTAGTCCTCACATCAGTGTGAAACAGCAGGAACTGGGATTCATCAGACCAGGCAATGTTTTTCAAATTCTCCAGTGTCCAGTGTTTTCATTCCTTAGCCCACTGCAACTGCAGTTTCTTGTTTTCTGCTGAAAGCTAATGGGGATCCATAATAAATACACCACAACTACATCATTAAGGATCATAGCTTTCACCTGGGTTCACCTGGTCAGTCTGTCATGGAAAGAGCAGGGGTCCTTAATGTTTTGTACACTCAGTGTATGTTGTGTCTACTAGCTCATTCCCACAGAAAACTGCAGAGGGAAGCAGTACCACCCAGTCAACCAGACTCCATTGTGAGACGCCTCACAGAGGATATTCAACCCTAAGGGCAAATCCAAGGTAATCTCAATATCTATACAGTAGAAGCTATCTAAACACAGCAAAACTGACAAGGTGAACACTGATCAGTAAAGTAAAGAGATGCTAACATTCTACAACGTTCCCTTTCCTCTGCACAGTTCTCTAACAGTGAGAAACAATAGGATTACAATAGTGTTCTACGCTTTCTTCATTTGATCCAATCCACTACCACTTCTTATGTATACGTTAGTGTCTTTTAAATTGCCCAATCTGTAGAATCTCGTCTCACAGTCAGTGCAGTGATAAGTCTTCTCTCCAGTGTGTAACCGTTGGTGTGTTTTTACATTGCCCAAACGGGAGAAACTCTTGCCATATTAAGAGCAGAAGGAAGGGTTCTCTCCTGTGTGTGTTCTCTGATGAACTTTTAGCTCAGTTGATGTTGTGAAGCATTTTACACAGTCAGAGCAGGAGTAAGGCTTTTCTCCTGTATGTATACGTTCATGTCTTTTTAAGGTGCCCAGTTGAGAGAAACTTGCCCCACAGTCAAAGCAGGAGTAGGGCTTCTCTCCTGTGTGTATACGTTCATGTGTTTTTAAGCTGCCCAGTTGAGAAAAACTTGCCCCACAGTCAGAGCAGGAGTAAGGCTTCTCTCCAGTGTGTATACGTTCATGTGTTTTTAAGTTGCCCAGTCGAAAGAAACTTGCCCCACAGTCAGAGCAGGAGTAGGGCTTCTCTCCTTTGTGTGTTCTCTGATGAACTTTTAGTTGAGTTAATGTTGTGAAGCATTTTACACAGTCAGAGCAAAAGTAAGACTTCTCTCCTGTGTGTATACGTTCATGTTGTTTTAAGGAGCCGAGTTGAGAGAAACTTGTCCCACATTCAGAGCAGCAGTAAGGCTTCTCTCCTGTGTGTATACGTTCATGTGTTTTTAAGTTGCCCAGTCGAGAGAAACTCTTCCCACAATCAGAGCAGGAGTAAGGCTTCTCTCCTGTGTGTGTTCTCTGATGAATTTTTAGCTCAGCTGATGTTTTAAAACATTTTACACAGTCAGAGCAGGAGAAAGGCTTCTCTCCTGTATGTATACGTTCATGTGTTTTTAAGTGGTCCAGTCGAGAGAAACTCGCCCCACAGTCAGAGCAAGAGTAAGGCTTCTCTCCTGTATGTATACGTTCATGTTGTTTTAAGTCGCACAGTCGAGAGAATCTCTTCCCACAGTCAGAGCAGTAGTAAGGCTTCTCCCCTGTGTGTGTTCTCTGATGAACTTTTAGCTCAGCTGATGTTTTAAAACTCTTCCCACAGTCAGAGCAGTAGTAAGGCTTCTCCCCTGTGTGTGTTCTCTGATGAACTTTTAGCTCAGCTGATGTTTTAAAACTCTTCCCACAGTCAGAGCAGTAGTAAGGCTTCTCTCCTGTGTGTTTACGTTGGTGTGTTTTTAAGTTGCTCGGTTGAGAGAAACTCTGCCCACAGTCAGAGCAGAAGTAAGGCTTCTCTCCTGTATGTATACGTTCATGTGTTTTTAAGTGTCCCAGTCGAGAGAAACTTGCCCCGCAGTCAGAGCAGAAGTAAGGCTTCTCTCCTGTGTGTGTTCTCTGATGAACTTTTAGATCAGCTGAGGTTTTGAAGCTCTTCCCACAATCAGTGCAGGAATACAGATTCTCTCCTGTGTGTAATTTTAGGTGTATTTTTAGCTTTGATAGAATTGGGAAAATCTCCACACAATGTGGGCAGTGGTGAGACCTCTTAGCTCTGTGATCTTCCTGCTGTTGCTCTCTGGATGTAGAGAATGTCTCAACACGGTCTCCTGTGTGAACAACATCAGAAGAACCAGTCAATTGGTGTGATATTCGTGTTGGATATACATGTATTTTTACATCAGCAGTTTACAGAAACCCAGCCAAAAACCCCAAAGAGCAAGCAATGCAAATGTAGAAGCACAGTAGCTAGGAAAAACTCCCTAAAAGGCAGGAAACTAGGAAGAAACCTAGAGAGGAACTAGACTCAGAGGGGTGGCCAGTCCTCTTCTGGCTGTACCAGGTGACATATGAATTTATACAAGTAGGCTGTACAATATAAAAGGGGGAATAAAACCATTATAAAAGTGGGTAAGTGTCAAAAGTTAAAAAGGGGCAAAAATTATGAGCCATATCATCCTCCACTCACTATCACAAGGGTTAGTAACTACACAGAATCATTTCATAGAACTTTAAAACACTGGCAGTTTGTCTACATCACTTATTTAGTCTACTCTGAGCATGCCAGATAGCCCAGTGAATAAAACAAATGCTGGCAGTACTGGTGTCAAACCATGCAGATCTCAGTAGCATTAAATAACATCTACCTTCTCATACAAACAGTTCATCATGAAACAGTTCTACTGCAACTTTTCACGTACAGTGAGATGTTGAAACGAACAACACAAACGTTGTAAGCTAGAACCTGTGCTTACCATGAGAAACAGATTTCCCAATCTTCTTCATCGTTAATGTTGACGTTCAGCTCCAGTGTTTGACTGCAGTCTCCCAGCTTCACTGACACAATCAGGACCTAGTGACTGTAGGTTTGGACTTGGTGTGGAAGGAGAGAGGCAGGCTGGGTTTGTCCTCACTGTTGATGTTTCCGGCCTCAGACTTAATCTGAGTCGTCCTGTAGTAATAAAGAGAAACGGACACAAGATCTAGCGCTTTCTATATTCTCAAAATATATATATAAAAAAGTATTGTTCAATTATCTCATTCAGTGCTTGACTTGGACTGAAATAGGTGCCGGTACTGTTTATATTTAACCTAGTAGCAGGAGCTACACAATACTGTTGAGCTAATATTCTATAAGAGGAACAGGAGCTCAAGCAATAGAACAGTTGAGGTGCCTGTCCTCAGCTCCTGTCCAAGTCAAGCACTGATCTAATTTCAATAGTATCAGGTAGCTAAGCACTGACAACAAAACATTCATTTATTCACATTAGACAAAGTACACACTTTAACCACACTTGTACTTAACCTATAGTAGATTTCCTAAATTTACATAAATGCATAAATGACTCAAAACATTTAGTACAAGGCTGCAGTTTGTTTTAGGCAGTCCTATGTACTATTTTCTTGAATAACCTTGTCTTCACTGTATTATTTTACGCTAAAAACCAATTGTATTTCCCATTGACGCCATTTTTATACACATATACAGTTGAAGTCGGAAGTTTAAATACACCTTAGCCAAATACATTTAAACTCAGTTTTTCACAATTCCTGACATTTAATCCTAGTAATACAATTCCCTGTCTTAGGTCAGTTAGGATCACCACTTTATTTTAAGAATGTGAAATGTCAGAATAATAGTAGAGAGAATGATTTATTTCAGTTGTATTTATTTCATCACATTCCCAGTGGGTCAGAAGTTTACATACACTCAATGAGTATTTGGTAGCATTGCCTTTAAATTGTTTAACTTGGGTCAAACGTTTCCGATAGCCTTCCACAAGCTTCCCACAATAAGTTGGGTGAATTTTGGCCCATTCCTCCTGACAGAGCTGGTGTAACTGAGTCAGGTTTGTAGGCCTCCTTGCTCGCACACGCTTTTTCAGTTCTACCCACAAATGTTCTATAGGATTGAGATCAGGGCTTTGTGATGGCCACTCCAATACCTTGACTTTGTTGTCCTTAATCCATTTTGCCACAACTTTGGAAGTACGTTTGGGGTTATTGTCCATTTGGAAGATCCATTTGTGACCAAGCTTCAACTTCCTGACTGATGTCTTGAGATGTTGCTTCAATATATCCACATAATTCTCCTTCCTCATGATGCCATCTATTTTGTGAAATGCACCACTCCCTCCTGCAGCAAAGCACCCCCACAGCATGATACTACCACCCTCGTGCTTCATGGTTGTTCTTCGGCTTGCAAGTGCCCCCTTTATCCTCCAAACATAATGATGGTCATTATGGCCAAACAGTTCTATTTTTGTTTCATCAGACCAGAGGACATTTCTCCAAAAAGTACGATCTTCATCCCCATGTGCAGTTGCAAACCGTAGTCTGGCTTTGTTATGGCAGTTTTGGAGCAGTGGCTTCTTCCTTGCTGAGCGGCCTTTCAGGTTATGTTGATATAGGACTCGTTTTACTGTGGATATACAGTGGGGGAAAAAAAGTATTTAGTCAGCCACCAATTGTGCAAGTTCTCCCACTTAAAAAGATGAGAGAGGCCTGTAATTTTCATCATAGGTACACGTCAACTATGACAGACAAATTGAGATTTTTCTTTCCAGAAAATCACATTGTAGGATTTTTAATGAATTTATTTGCAAATTATGGTGGAAAATAAGTATTTGGTCAATAACAAAAGTTTCTCAATACTTTGTTATATACCCTTTGTTGGCAATGACACAGGTCAAACGTTTTCTGTAAGTCTTCACAAGGTTTTCACACACTGTTGCTGGTATTTTGGCCCATTCCTCCATGCATATCTCCTCTAGAGCAGTGATGTTTTGGGGCTGTCGCTGGGCAACACGGACTTTCAACTCCCTCCAAAGATTTTCTATGGGGTTGAGATCTGGAGACTGGCTAGGCCACTCCAGGACCTTGAAATGCTTCTTACGAAGCCACTCCTTCGTTGTCCGGGCAGTGTGTTTGGGATCATTGTCATGCTGAAAGACCCAGCCACATTTCATCTTCAATGCCCTTGCTGATGGAAGGAGGTTTTCACTCAAAATCTCACGATACATGGCCCCATTCATTCTTTCCTTTACACGGATCAGTCGTCCTGGTCCCTTTGCAGAAAAAACAGCCCCAAAGCATGATGTTTCCACCCTCATGCTTCACAGTAGGTATGGTGTTCTTTGGATGCAACTCAGCATTCTTTGTCCTCCAAACACGACGAGTTGAGTTTTTACCAAAAAGTTATATTTTGGTTTCATCTGACCATATGACATTCTCCCAATCCTCTTCTGGATCAACCAAATGCACTCTAGCAACCTTCAGATGGGCCTGGACATGTACTGGCTTAAGCAGGGGGGACACATCTTGCACTGCAGGATTTGAGTCCCTGGCGGCGTAGTGTGTTACTGATGGTAGGCTTTGTTACTTTGGTCCCAGCTCTCTGCAGGTCATTCACTAGGTCCCCCCGTGTGGTTCTGGGATTTTTGCTCACCGTTCTTGTGATCATTTTGAACCCACGGGGTGAGATCTGCGTGGAGCCCCAGATCGAAGGAGATTATCAGTGGTCTTGTATGTCTTCCATTTCCTAATAATTGCTCCCAAAGTTGATTTCTTCAAACCAAGCTGCTTACCTATTGCAGATTCAGTCTTCCCAGCCTGGTGCAGGTCTACAATTTTGTTTCTGGTGTCCTTTGACAGCTCTTTGGTCTTGGCCATAGTGGAGTTTGGAGTGTGACTGTTTGAGGTTGTGGACAGGTGTCTTTTATACTGATAACAAGTTCAAACAGGTGCCATTAATACAGATAACGAGTGGAGGACAGAGGAGCCTCTTAAAGAAGAAGTTACAGGTCTGTGAGAGCCAGAAATCTTGCTTGTTTGTAGGTGACCAAATACTTATTTTCCACCATAATTTGCAAATAAATTCATAAAAAATCCTACAATGTGATTTTCTGGAGAGAAAGAAATCTCAATTTGTCTGTCATAGTTGACGTGTACCTATGATGAAAATGACAGGCCTCTCTCATCTTTTTAAGTGGGAGAACTTGCACAATTGGTGGCTGACTAAATACTTTTTTGCCCCACTGTAGATACTTTTGTACCTGTTTCCTCCAGCATCTTCACAAGGTCCTTTGGTGTTGTTCTGGGATTGATTTGCACCAAAGTACGTTCATCTCTAGGAGACAGAATGCGTCTCCTTCCTGAGCGGTATGACGGCTGCGTGGTACCATGGTGTTTATACTTGCATACTATTGTTTGCATAGATGAACGTGGTACATTCAGGCGTTTGGAAATTGCTCCCAAGGATGAACGAGACTTGTGGAGGTCTACAATTTTTTTTCTGAGGTCTTGGCTGATTTCTTTTCATTTTTCCATGATGTCAAGCAAAGAGGCACTGAGTTTGAAGTTAGGCCTTGAAATACAGTGGGGAGAACAAGTATTTGATACACTGACGATTTTGCATGTTTTCCTACTTAGAAAGCATGTAGAGGTCTGTAATTTTGATCATAGGTACACTTCAACTGTGAAAATCCAGAAAATCACATTGTATGATTTTTAAGTAATTAATTTGCATTTTATTGCATGACATAAGTATTTGATCACCTACCAACCAGTAAGAATTCCGGCTCTCATAAAACCAAACTCTGCATTCCACAGTAAGAACATCATACCAAAAGGTCAAGCATGGTGGTGGTGGTGTGATGGCTTGGGGATGCTTTGCTGCCTCAGGACCTGGACAACTTGCCTTAGTAGAAGGAACCATGAATTCTGCTCTGTATCAGAGAATTCTACAGGAGAATGTCAGACCATCCGTCTGTGAGCTGAAGCTGAAGCGCAGCTGGGTCATGCAGCAAGACAATGATCCAAAACACACAATCAAGTCTACATGAAAATTGCTAAAAAGCAACAAATTGGAAGTTTTGGAATGGCCTAGTCAAAAGTCCAGACCTAATCCCAATTGAGATGTTGTGGCAGGACTTGAAACGAGCAGTTCATGCTTGAAAACCCACACGTCACTGAGTTAAAGCAGTTGTGCATGGAAGAGTGGGCCAAAATTCCACCACAGCGATGTGAGAAACTGATCAACAACTCCAGGAAGCATTTGGTTGGAGTCATTGCAGCTAAAGGTGGCACAACCAGTTATTGAGTGTAAGGGGGCAATTACTTTTTTCACAAAGGGTTATTGGGTGTTGCATAACTTTGTTTATGAAATAAATGAAATAATTATGTAAATGTTGTGTTATTTTAATATTAGGTTTTGGTTGAAGATCTGATAACATTCAGTATCACAAATATGCAAAAGTAGAGAAAATTAGAAAGGGGGCAAATACTTTTTCATAGCACTATATATATATATATATATATATATATCTCAGTGGGGAGAACAAGTATTTGATACACTGACGATTTTGCATGTTTTCCTACTTACAAAACATGCAGAGGTCTGTAATTTGTATCATAGGTACACTTCAACTGTGAGAGACTAAATCTAAAACAAAAATCCAGAGAATCACATTGTATGATTTTTAAGTAATTCATTTGCATTTTATTGCATGACATAAGTATTTGATACATCAGAAAAGCAGAACTTAATATTTGGTACAGAAACCTTTGTTTGCAATTACAGAGATCATACGTTTCCTGTAGGTCTTGACCAGGTTTGCACACACTGCAGCAGGGATTTCGGCCCACTCCTCCATACAGACCTTCTCCAGATCCTTCAGGTTTCGGGGCTGTCGCTGGGCAATACGGACTTTCAGCTCCCTCCAAAGATGTTCTACTGGGTTCAGGTCTGGAGACTGGCTAGGCCACTCCAGGACCTTGAGATGCTTCTTACGGAGCCACTCCTTAGTTGCCCTGGCTGTGTGTTTCGGGTTGTTGTCATGCTGGAAGACCCAGCCACAACCCATCTTCAATGCTCTTACTGAGGGAAGGAGGTTGTTGGCCAAGATCTCGCGATACATGGCCCCATCCATCATCCCCTCAATACGGTGCAGTCTTCCTGTCCTCTTTGCAGAAAAGCATTCCCCAAGGAATGATGTTTCCACCTCCATGCTTCACGGTTGGGATGGTGTTCTTGGGGTTGTACTCATCCTTCGTCTTCCTCCAAACACGGCGAGTGGAGTTTAGACCAAAAAGCTCTATTTTTGTCTCATCAAACCACATGACCTTCTCCCATTCCTCCTCTGGATCATCCAGATGGTCATTGGCAAACTCCAGACGGGCCTTGTCATGCGCTGGCTTGAGCAGGGGGACCTTGCGTGCGCTGAGCATTTTAATCCATGACGGCGCAGTGTGTTACTAATGGTTTTCTTTGAGACTGTCGTCCCAGCTCTCTTCAGGTCATTGACCAGGTCCTGCCGTGTAGTTCTGGGCTGATCCCTCACCTTCCTCATGAACATTGATGCCCCACGAAGTGAGATCTTGCATGGAGCCCCAGACCGAGGGTGATTGACCGTCATCTTGAACTTCTTCCATTTTCTAATAATTGCGCCAACAGTTGTTGCCTTCTCACCAAGCTGCTTGCCTATTGTCCTGTAGCCCATCCCAGCCTTGTGCAGGTCTACAATTGTATCCCTGATGTCCTTACACAGCTCTCTGGTCTTGGCCATTGTGGAGAGGTTGGAGTCTGTTTGAGTGTGTGGACAGGTGTCTTTTATACAGGTAACGAGTTCAAACAGACCCTTTTCAGTTAATACAGGTAATGAGTGGAGAACAGGAGGGCTTCTTAAAGAAAAACTAACAGGTCTGTGAGAGCCGGAATTCTTACTGGTTGGTAGGTGATCAAATACTTATGTCATGCAATCCAGGCTCTGTCGTAGCCGGCCGCGACCGGGAGACCCATGGGGCGGCGCACAATTGGCCCAGCGTCGTCCAGGGTAGGGGAGGGAATTGTGGGTTCGATTCCCACGGGGGGCCAGTATGAAAAATAAAAAAATAATGTATGCACTCACTAACTGTAAGTCGCTCTGGATAAGAGCGTCTGCTAAATGACTAAAATGTAAATGTAAATGTAAATAAAATGCAAATTAATTACTTAAAAATCATACAAATGTGATTTTCTGGATTTTTGTTTTAGATTCCGTCTCTCACAGTTGAAGTGTACCTATGATAAAAAATTACAGACCTCTACATGCTTTGTAAGTAGGAAAACCTGCAAAATCGGCAGTGTATCAAATACTTTTTCTCCCCACTGTATGTATGTATGTATGTATGTATGTATATATATATATGTATACGTATATACACACACACACACACACACATATATACACACACATACTGAACAAAAATATAAACGCAACATAAACGCAACAATTTCAAAGATTTTCTTGAGTTATAGCTCATATAAGGAAATCAGTAAATTGAAATAAATTCATTGGGACCTAATCTATGGATTTCACATGACTGGGCAGGGGTGGAGCCATGGGTGGGCTCTGGGTGGGCATAGGCCAACCCACTTAGCAGCCAGGCCAACCCACTGGGGAGCCAGGCCCAGCCAATCAGAATGAGTTTTTCCCTACAAAATGTCTTTATTACAGACAGAAATACTCCTCAGCATGCCTCCCAGATGAAGAAGCCGGATATGGAGCTCTTGCGCTGGCATGGTTACATGTGGTCTGCAGTTGTGAGGCCGGTTGGACGTATTGCCAAATTCTCTAAAAATGACGTTGGAAGCAGCTTATGGTAGAGAAATTAACATTAAACTCACTGGCAATAGTTCTGGTGGACATTCCTGCAGTCAGCATGTCAATTGCACGCTCCTTCAAATGAGCATTTTGTTGTGAAAAAACGGCACATTTTAAGGTGGCCTTTAATTGTACCCAGCACAAGGTGCACCTGTGTAATGATGATGCTGTTTAATCAGCTCCATGATATGCCACCTGTCAGGTGGATGGATTATCTTGGCTGAGGGGATTTGCTCACTAACATGGATGGAAACTAATTTGTGCCCAATCTGAGAGAAAAGCTTTGTGTGTTTATGGACAATTTCTGGGATCTTTTACTTCAGCTCATGAAACCAACTTGCTGTTATATTTTTGTTCTCGATCTCTCTATATTGGGGTAGACTTGACAGAATATTATATATATTTATATATTTTTTATTTATAACTTGACAGAAATTGTAGCAAAATGTTGAACGTTTTTACAGGTAATATGAGGAAATTAGGAAATAAAAATCCATGCTCACCCTTCATATTAGATTAAGTCACAAAGTCAAATTTGGCCATGTCAGAAAATGAATGAAAACAAAAAATGTGCTTTTGGTCTTCATTTAATGTTAGGGTAAGGCATAAGGTTAGCAGTGTGGTTGGGGTTAGGTTTAAAATCCCATTTTAGAAATAAGCGGGGTTTATGACTTTGTGGCTGTAGTAACTAGTGACTACCTTCATATTCAGTGCATTCGGGAAGTATTCAGAGCCCTTGACTTCTTCCACATTTTGTTACGTTACAGTTTTATTCTAAAATGGATTAAATTGTTTGTTTTTTCCTTCATCAATCTACACACAATACCGCATAATGACAAAGCAAAAACAGGTTTAGAAATGTTTGCAAAAAAAGTAATATATATATGAAATATCACATTTACATAAGTATTCAGACCCTTTACTTAGTACTTTGTTATAGCACCTTTGACAGCAATTACAGCATTGAGTCTTCTTGGGTATGATGCTACAAGCTTGACACACCTGTATTTGGGGAGTTTCTCCCATTCTTCTCTGCAGATCCTCTCAAGCTCTGTCAGGTTGGATGGGGAGCGTTGCTGCACAGCTATTTTCAGGTCTCACCAGAGATGTTTGATCGGGTTCAAGTCCGGGCTCTGGCTGAGCCACTCAAGGACACTCAGAGACTTGTCCCGAAACCACTCCTGCATTGTCTTGGCTGTGTGCTTAGGGTTGTTGTCCTGTTGGAAGGTGAAGCTTCGCCCCAGTCTGAGGTCCTGAGCGCTCTGGAGCTGGTTTTCATCAAGGATCTCTCTGTACTTTGCTCCATTCATCTTTCCCTCAATCCTGACTAGTCTCCCAGTCCCTGCCGCTGAAAAACATCCCCACAGCATGATGCTGCCACCACCATGCTTCACCGTAGGGATGGTGCCAGGTTTCCTCCAGATGTGACCCTTGGCATTCAGGCCAAAGAGTTCAATCTTGGTTTCATCAGACCAGAGAATCTTGTTTCTCATGGTCTGAGAGTCCTTTAGGTGCCCTTTACTGAGGAGTGGCTTCTGTCTGGCCACTCTACCATAAAGCCTGATTGGTGGAGTTCTAAACTTCTTCCATTTGAGAATGATGGAGGCCACCATGTTCTTGGGAACCTGGTAAAATGTAGACATTTTTTGGTACCCTTTCCCAGATCTGTGCCTCGACAAAATCTTGTTTTGTAGCTCGAAGGATAATTCCTTCAACCTCATGGCTTGGTTTTGACATGCAATGTCAACTGTGGGACCTTATATAGACCGGTGTGTGCCTTTCCAAATCATGTCCAATCAATTGAATTTACCACAGGTGGACTCCAATCAAGTTGTAGAAACATCTCAAGGATGATCAATGGAAACCTGAGCACAATTTCGAGTCTCTCAGCAAAGGGTCTGAATACTTATGTAAATAAGATGTTTTTTTTTTAAATAAATTAGCAAAAATGTGTCATTATGGGGTAGTGTGTGTAGATTGACGATTTGTATTTATTTAATCAATTTAAGAATAAGGCTGTAACGTAGCACATTTTGGAAAAAGGGGTCTGAATACCTTGAATGCACTGTATACACACACACACACTTATAGATAATCATGGAAACAATCGAATGTGTCTGAACATTACTACAAATGTAGAAAACTGATAATTACGTTCAGCTTCAAAACAGTAGTGCGACCGTGAAATTGTCTCTATCTGATGCACCCGCACTGTCCTCACTAAAGTCCGTTGACGCTGACCGAGAGGGTGCCGCCATTTTACCAACTCGTGAATTTTACACAAAACCAATAACATGTAACACAAACTCAATCGCAAATAATTGGATTCTTGATTAAAATACCTTGAGAAAATTATGTACATCCACTCAGACAAACCCAAAGTCTCTAGCTATGTGACTTGTAAAATTGTTTTATCACGTTCTTCACTTGGTTTGACACAAAAATAACACATAAACCCTTTACCAAACGTGATAATACCTTGACGGACTTGTAGCCTAGCATGTTATGACATGTTCTTTCGATATTAGACAGTTTAAGCGTGCTATTACATACCTGTAGTAATACATTTGAAACGGACAAAACATTGATTGTCTTGACAGCACAGTTGTGGCGTTTTCTTTCAGGAACTTCCGCGTCTACCCGGAACTTCCTGTTCCCCCACTTCCACAGTGCAATGGTCCGTGCTATCCTGGATCCTTAGGACAGCTACCCCCACTGGAGTTTAAATGAAAAATGTTTAGGGTAGGGATAGCACTGATCCCGGATAGCACTGGCCACTGTACAATATGGATTTTCTTCTTCTTCTTCTTTGGTATTGTAATGACCTGGCTAGATCATAAATTAACAATTGTTCAGACAGAGGTTTGAGTTTACGAATTCCCTGTTTGGCGGCCGTAGCCCACGCCAAATAAATTAAGGAAACCCGTATAAAACAACCGTGAATCTTGTTAAGACCAGACATAAGAGAGAGAACAATGCCTAAGCATGGTCTTAAACTTGAGGTGCTCCACCCCCCTCCCTTTCCTCTTTCTTTCCATCTACTACACGGTTTAGTGCTCCAACCACTCCAGAAATCTTCCGCTTAAGATGATGAACCTCAATGTCCGAGGAAACTCCAGATTTAACCCCTTTTATACCACCTTGGTATAAATGACTTTGGTGTATTTTTATTTAACCTTTTATTTAACCAGGGAAGCCAGTTGAGAACAAGTTCTCATTTCCAACTGCGACCTGGCCAAGATAAAGCAAAGCAGGTGTTGATGACTTTTGCTCTTTGCTCCTTTTTTCGTTGTCACTGTGTTCCATTCATTCTTACCAACTTCACTTCACCGCGCGCCATCAGAATCGAACAGCACTTCCGCCATATTTTCCTACCCACAACCCCACACCTGCTACAAAACTAACTCCTGAATGTAAAATACTGCATGTAGAAGAAAAAGGGAGATTAATTAGCTAGAAAAAATTAACCTTGTTTTAAAAAAAAGTGTCTAGGTGTTTCAATATATTACATATGCATTGGTGTGTGTAGAGGTGTAGTGACATGTTTAGAGTAGATAAATAGAAATATACATTTTGAATGCCATAAATTAATAAATATTAACAAAGTTGGCTTGAGTGCAAATATCCAAACATTCCTTATCAATGACTAAAATAACAATTATTGTTTTAAAATAAAATTGTATAAACACATGTAGTTGTTTCAAAGCCTGTTTATCATTAAACAAAGTTGTTTAATAGCAAAAATAATACACCCAAACTAATGGTGAAAACTGATCATCACACCATCTCTATCTGATACAAGTTGTGTCTAATAGTTCATTACCACAGAAAACTGCAGATGGAAGCAGTACCATCCAGTCAACCACTACACAGGGAATTCAACACTAAGGACAAATCCAAGGTATATTTTGAATGCCATGAATTAAACAAAAGCATATTTACTGTATAGATACCCCAAAAAACAAAGTTTGTCCAGCACAAATTCATGTGGAACATTTTTTTTAAATTAGCAGATCAATTAAGTTAATTGCAGTTATCCAAATACATTAATTATCAATGCCGAAAATAAACACAACATGTAAAGTGTTGGTCCCATGTTTCATGAGCTGAAATAAAAGATCCCAGAAATTCTACAAGTTCAAATGAGCCTCACAACGCTGCATTATCATGCAGAAACATGAGGTGATGCAGCTGATGAATGGCACGACAATTGTGTTCGTTGACTGTAGCTTATGCCTGCCCATCCCATAACCCAACTGACACCATGAGGCACTCTGTTCACAACAACAACATCAGAAAACCGCTCGCCCACACAACACCATACATGTGGTCTGCCTGCGGTTGTGAGGCTGGTTGGATGTTCAGCCAAATTCTCTAAAACAATGTTGGAGGCGGCTTATGGTAAAGAAATTAACAAATTCTCTGGCAACAGCTCTGGTGGACATTCCTGCATTCAGCATGCCAATTGCACGCTCCCTCAAAACTTGAGACATCTGTGGCATTGTGTTGTGTGACAAAACAAGGTGCACCTGTGTAATGATCATGCTGTTTAATCAGCTTCTTGATATGCCACAACTCACAGGTGGATGGATTATCTTGGCAAAGGAAAAATGCTCACTAACAGGGATGTAAACAAATGTGTGCACCACATTTGAGAGAAATAAGCTTTTTGTTCGTATGAAGAATTTCTGGGATCTTTTACTTCAGCTCATGAAACATGGGAACAACACTTTACATGTTGCGTTTATATTTTTGTTCAGTGTACATATATAGCATATTGTATGACCACCATTCCTTTTTTAGCCTAATGTAACATAAGGTAAGGTTATTATGATACTAAATGGAGTGGCACGGATGCACGTATAGAATAATAGGTTTAGTGCAGATGGAAGCAGCACCACCCAGTCAACCATCACGCAGGGTATTCAACCCTAAGGACAAATACAACGTCATCTCAATATCTTTACAGTAGAAGCTATCTAAACACACCAAAACTGACCAGGTAAACACTGATCAGTAAAGTAAAGAGAGGTTAACATTCTATAACGCTCCCTTTCCTCTGCACAGTTCTCTCACAGTGAGAAACAATAGGATCCAAGTCAATGTTGTCAATAATTTTTTCATGAGATAAGAATTAAGAGATGGAGTGACTAATATTAGCTGGTCTGAGAGAACTGATGGGGCTTTTCTCCTTTATGTATACATTGGTGTCATATTAAACGGCCCAATCGGGAGAACCTCTTGCAACAGTCAGAGCAGGAGTAAGGCTTCTCTCGTGTGCATCCGTTGGTGTGATTTTAAGTTGTCCTGTCGAGAGAAATTCTTCCCACAGTCAGAACAGAAATAAGGCTTCTCTCCTGTGTGTATCCGTTGGTGTGATTTTTAAGCTGTCCTGTAGAGAGAAACTCTTGCCACAGTCAGAGCAGAAGTAAGGCTTCTCTCCTGTGTGTATACGCTGGTGACATTTTAACTTATCCAATTGGGAAAAACTCTTTCCACAGTCAGAGCAGGAGTAAGGCTTCTCTCCTGTGTGTATACGTTCGTGTGTTTTTAAGTGGCCCAGTCGAGAGAAACTCGTCCCACAGTCAGAGCAGAAGTAAGGCTTCTCTCTAGTGTGTACACTCTGATGAATTGTCAGAGCCCCTGATGTTGTGAAGCTCTTCCCACAGTCAGAGCAGGAGTAAGGCTTCTCTCCTGTGTGTATCCGTTCGTGTGATTTTAAGCTGCCCTGTCGAGTGAAATTCTTCCCACAGTCAGAGCAGTAGTAAGGCTTCTTTTGTATACGTTCATGTGTTTTTAAGTGGCCCACTAGAGAGAAACTCTTCCCACAGTCAGAGCAGGAGTAAGGCTTCTCTCCTGTGTTTGTTCTCTGATTAACTTTGAGCTCAGTTGTTGTGAAGCATTTTCCACAGTCAGTGCAGGAATACAGATTCTCTCCTGTATGTATTTTTAGGTGTACTTTTAGCATTGATAGAATTGGGAAAATCTCTCACAATGTGGGCAGTGGTGAGACCTCTTAGCTCTGTGATCTTCCTGATGTTGCTCTCTGGATGTAGAGAATGTCTCAATGTCACCTGTGTGAACAGCATAAAAATCAAATCAAATACAAAAGTAGAAGAATATACATACGCAAATCCAGGTAATGATATCCACCATATGCACTGAGCTTGTTTGACAGGTTTAAGCACACTAAATACTAAATAAATGATACACGTACCAGAGAGTCTGTTGTAAGCCTTTATTACAGCTAAGACTAAAAACAGTTGCATTGATTCGTGAATGAAATTTCCGAAATGGAACTGTTTATTTATTGTTTACGCTAATGAATCAAGAGTTGCTTTGTTATTTTGAAACCAAAAATGCTTGATTGCATTTCAATGGCTTGCATGCTGTGTGATGACATGAACAAATGAATGATTGATACAGTAGCCTATGTACAGTGTGTAAGAGTATTCCAAGATAAATATACAACACAGGGAATTAACGATCAATGGAAACAGTTGTTTTTCAGTTCAACATCTGTTTAGTATCTATGTAGGGGTTCCAGTCCGGGACTCATAGCTGCATGTGGCAAGTTAGCATTGGTCCAAATGGTCTATACATTGAGCCTGAAATGGGATACTTGGTATTTGGCCATTGGACCAATGTTATTGCAAGGAATTCTAATTGGTCAACCATAGGCAAGGCTTGGGTATAAACTACATCCTGTCTCTTTGTTCAGTGGAGAAAACACTGAGGACAGGGAAGAATAAACATCTACCATCTACTTTCCAGCATAACAATGATTGGTTCTCTTTAATAAATATATTTTTCTCCCCTGATATGCTTTGGGGTCTGTGTTGACAGTGCATGTCAGAGAACCAAGCCATGAGGTCGAAGGAGTTGTCCATAGAGCTCCGAGACAGGATTGTGTCACGGCACAGATCTGGGAAAGGGTACCAAAAAACATCTGCAGCATTGAAGGTCCCCAAGAACACAGTGGC
The DNA here is from genome assembly GCF_020615455.1 of Coregonus clupeaformis. NCBI lineage: Eukaryota > Metazoa > Chordata > Actinopteri > Salmoniformes > Salmonidae > Coregonus > Coregonus clupeaformis. The sequence continues at coordinate 31,543 of NW_025537435.1, forward strand.
CTCCATCATTCTTAAATGGAAGAAGTTTGGAACTACCAAGACTCTTCCTAGAGCTGGCCGCCCGGCCAAACTGAGCAATCGGGGGAGAAGGGCCTTGGTCAGGAGGTGGCCAAGACCACGATGGTCACTGACAGAGCTCTAGAGATCCTCTGGAGATGGGAGAACCTTCCAGAAGGATAAACATTCTCTGCAGCACTCCAGCAATCAGGCCTTTATGGTAGAGTGGCCAGACGGAAGCCACTCTTCAGTAAAAGGCACATGACTGCCCGCTTGGAGTTTGCCAAAAGGCACCTAAACACTCTCAGACCATGAGAAACAAGATTCTCTGGTCGGATGAAACCAAGATTGAACTCTTTGACCTGAATGCCAAGTGCCCCGTCTGGAGGAAACCTGGCACCATCCCTATGGTAAAGCATGGTGGTGGCAGCATCAGGCTGTGGGGATGTTTTTCAGCGTCAGGGACTGGTAGACTAGTTAGGATCGAGGCAAAGATTAACTGAGCATAGTACAGAGAGATCCTTGATGAAAACCTGCTCCCGAGCGCTCAGGACCTCAGACTGGGGCAAAGGTTCACCTTCCAACAGGACGACACCAAGCACACAGCCAAGACAACGCAGGAGTGGCTTCGGCACAAGTCTCTGAATGTCCTTGAGTGGCCCAGCCAGAGCCGGACTTGAACCCAATCGAACATCTCTGGAGAAACCTGAAAATAGCTGTGTAGGCAGCGCTCCCCATCCAACCTGACAGAGCTTGGAGAGGATCTGCAGAGAAGAATGGGAGAAACTCTCTAAATACAGATGTGCCAAGGTTGTGGCGTCATACCCAAGAAGATTCAATGATGTAATCCCTGTCAAAGGTGCTTCAACAAAGTACTGAGTAAAGGGTCTGAATACTTATGTAAATGTGATATTTCAATTTTTTTCTTATCTAGCTAAAATGTCTAAAAACCTGTTTTTGCTGTCATTATGGGGTACTGTGTGTAGATTGATGAGGGGGAAACAACAATTCAATCGATTTTTAGAATATTGCTGTAACACAACAAAATATGGAAAAAGTCAAGGGGTCTGAATACTTTCCGAAGGCACTGTATATGTTGGGGTCAATGAAGGGTGGATAGGAACTTGGTGTATGGAAAGTTACTGAGGGAGACAAGGGGAAGTGCAGAAATATTCTGTTCTTATGGAGGGAGGCAAAGGGCAACAGTCTAGTTTCGGTTCCTGATAAGGCAGGCCAGTTGCGGAACTAGGGAGGAGCAAGGAATCCGGCTCGAGGTCATGTCAACAGATGAAGTGAGAGAAACCTCTGGGAGGGGGCCATTTAGTTGTGAATTCCATACTGTAATTAGAAGCTAACCACTTAGCTACACAGCTAACTAACTACTAAATTAGCAAACCAAATGGGCAACTGCAGAGCATTTAGCACATTGTAGACTGTTACCTTAATAGTTATAAGATATCTAGCTGGCAAACATTTAGTTGTGAATTCCATACTGTAATTAGATCACCTGGCGCATGCTGCATGACAGAGAGTGATTCACCAGGCTCCGGTCTCTTCTCGTTGACTGGGGACTACCGTAAGCTACATAATAATGTGACGTAATGTTCTTTAACTCATAACGTATTGCACAAGTTGACTGCAGGTATTTACTTAAAAAGTAGCTACAAATATTCAAATGAATCAAGAAAACTTCAAGAAAACAGTTTCAGCTGTATTAAAAACCCATCCAGTGGCTTTTTCCAAATATCCTGGTATGCAGTATACCAGCCAAGCCTAGTAACTACACAGACTCATTTCATAGAAGTTCTAATTACTGGCAGTTTGTCTACTTCACTTATTTAGTCTACTCTCTGATCACTCCAGATAGCCCAGTTAATAAAACACATGCTGGCAATACTGGTATTTGGGTAATTTGGTATTGTATTAGGATCCCCATAAGCTGTCGCAGCAGCAGCTACTCTTCCTGGGGTCCACACAAAACATGAAACATTACATAAAAAACAATTAAAAAGGCAACGTAGCCTACGTT